>NC_037683.1:95553820-95685947 GCF_003255815.1 Theropithecus gelada
CCTAGGTTTTCTTCTAGGGTTTTTATGGTATTAGGTCTAACAGTTAAGTCTGTAATCCATCTTGAGTTAACTTTCGTATAAGGAGTAAGGAAAGGATCCAGTTTCAGCTTTCTACTTATGGCTAGCCAGTTTTCCCAGCACCATTTATTAAATAGGGAATCCTTTCCCCCTTCTTGTTTTTGTCAGGTTTGTCAAGGATCAGATGGCTGTAGATGTGTGGTATTATTTCTGAGGACTCTGTTCTGTTCCATTGGTGTATATCTCTGTTTTGGTACCAGTACCATGCTGTTTTGGTTACTGTAGCCTTGTAGTATAGTTTGAAGTCAGGTAGCGTGATCCCTCCAGCTTTGTTCTTTTGACTTAGGATTGTCTTGGCAATGCGGGCTCTTTTTTGGCTCCATGTGTGCTTTAAAACAGTTTTTTCCAATTCTGTGAAGAAAGTCATTGGTAGCTTAATGGGGATGGCATTGAATTTATGAATTACCTTGGGCAGTATGGCCATTTTTGAAATATTGATTCTTCCTATCCATGAGCATGGTATGTTCTTCCATTTGTTTGTATCCTCTTTTATTTCACTGAGCAGTGGTTTGTAGTTCTCCTTGAAGAGGTCCTTCACATCCCTTGTAAGTTGGATTCCTAGGTATTTTATTGTCTTTGAAGCTATTGTGAATGGGAGTTCATTCATGATTTGGCTCTCTGTTTGTCTGTTACTGGTGTATAAGAATGCTTGTGATTTTTGCACATTGATTTTGTATCCTGAGACTTTGCTGAAGTTGCTTATCAGCTTAAGGAGATTTTCGGCTGAGATGATGGGGTTTTCTAAATATACAATCATGTCATCTGCAAACAGGGACAATTTGACTTCTTCTTTTCCTAACTGAATACCCTTAATTTCTTTCTCTTGCCTGATTGCCCTAGCCAGAACTTCCAACACTATGTTGAATAGGAGTGGTGAGAGAGGGCATCCCCGTCTTGTGCCAGTTTTCAAAGGGAATGCTTCCAGTTTTTGCCCATTCAGTATGATATTGGCTGTGGGTTTGTCATAAATAGCTCTTGTTATTTTGAGATACGTTCCATCAATGCCGAATTTATTGAGAGTTTTTAGCATGAAGGGCTGTTGAATTTTGTCAAAGGCCTTTTCTGCATCTATTGAGATAATCATGTGGTTTTTGTCTTTGGTTCTGTTTATATGCTGGATTACGTTTATTGATTTGCGTATGTTGAACCAGCTTTGCATCCCAGGGATGAAGCCCACTTGATCATGGTGGATAAGCTTTTTGATGTGCTGCTGGATTCAGTTTGCCAGTATTTTATTGAGGATTTTTGCATCGATGTTCATCAGGGATATTGGTCTAAAATTCTCTTTTTTTGTTGTGTCTCTGCCAGGCTTTGGTATCAGGATGATGTTGGCCTCATAAAATGAGTTAGGGAGTATTCTCTCTTTTTCTATTGATTGGAATAGTTTCAGAAGGAATGGTACCAGCTCCTCCTTGTACCTCTGGTAGAATTCGGCTGTGAATCTGTCTGGTCCTGGACTTTTTCTTGGTTGGTAGGCTATTAAATATTGCCTCAATTTCAGAGCCTACTATTGGTCTATTCAGGGATTCAACTTCTTCCTGGTTTAGTCTTGGGAAGGTGTATGTGTCCAGGAAATTATCCATTTCTTCTAGGTTTTCTAGTTTATTTGCGTAGAGGTGTTTATAGTATTCTCTGATGGTAGCTGGTATTTCTGTGGGGTTGGTGGTGATATCCCCTTTATCATTTTTTATTGCGTCTATTTGATTCTTCTTTCTTTTCTTCTTTATTGGTCTTGCTAGTGGTCTATGAATTTTGTTGATCTTTTCAAAAAACCAGCTCCTGGATTCATTGATTTTTTTTGAAGGGTTTTTTGTGTCTCTATCTCCTTCAGTTCTGCTCTGATCTTAGTTATTTCTTGCCTTCTGCTAGCTTTTGAACGCATTTGCTCTTGCTTCTCTAGTTTTTTTAATTGTGATGTTAGGGTGTCAATTTTAGATCTTTCCTGCTTTCTCTTGTGGGCATTTAGTGCTATAAATTTCCCTCTACACACAGCTTTAAATGTGTCCCAGAGATTCTGGTATGTTGTATCTTTGTTCTCATTGGTTTCAAAGTGCTCTTTGTTTCTGCCTTCATTTCGTTATGTACCCAGCAGTCATTCAGGAGCAGGTTATTCAGTTTCCATGTAGTTGAGCAGTTTTGAGTGAGTTTCTTAGTCCTGAGTTCTAGTTTGATCGCAGTGGTCTGAGAGACAGTTTATTATAATTTCTATTCTCTTACGTTTGCTGAGGAGTGCTTTACTTCCAACTATGTGGTCAATTTTGGAATAAGTGCGATGTGGTGCTGAGAAGAATGTATATTCTGTTGATTTGAGGTGGAGACTTCTGTAGATGTCTATTGGGTCTGCTTGGTGTAGAGTTGAGTTCAATTCCTGGATATCCTTGTTAACTTTGTGTCTCATTGATCTATCTAATGTTGACAGTGGGGTGTTGAAGTCTCCCATTATTATTGTATGGGAGTCTAAGTCTCTGTAAGTCTCTAAGGACTTGCTTTATGAATCTGGGTGCTCCTGTATTGGGTGCATAAATATTTAGGATAGTTAGCTCTTCCTGATGAATTGATCCCTTTACCAATATGTAATGGCCTTCTTTGTCTCTTTCGATCTTTGATGGTTTAAAGTCTGTTTTATCAGAGACTAGGATTGCAACCCCTGCTTTTTTGTGTTTTCCATTTGCTTGGTAGATCTTTCTCCATCCCTTTATTTTAAGCCTATGTGTGTCTCTGCATGTGAGATGGGTCTTCTGAATACAGCAAACTGATGGGTCTTGACTCTTTATCCAGTTTGCCAGTCTGTGTCTTTTAATTGGACCATTTAGTCCGTTTACATTTAAGGTTAATATTGTTATGTGTGAACTTGATCCTGTCATTATGATATTAGCTGGTTATTTTGCTTGTTAGTTGATGCAGTTTCTTCCTAGCATCAATGGTCTTTACATTTTGGCATGTTTTTGCAATGGCTGGTTCTGGTTGTTCCTTTCCATGTTTAATGCTTCTTTCAGGATCTCTTGTAGGGCAGGCCTGGTGGTGACAAAATCTCTCTTGTCTGTAAAGGATTTTATTTCTCCTTCACTTATGAAACTTAGTTTGACTGTATATGAAATTCTGGGTTGAAAATTCTTTTCTTTAAGAATGTTGAATATTGGCCCCCACTGTCTTCTGGCTTGTAGAGTTTCTGCTGAGAGATCTGCTGTTAGTCTGATGGGCTTCCCTTTGTGGGTAACCTGACATTTCTCTCTGGCTGCCCTTAACATTTTTTCCTTCATTTCAACTTTGGTGAATCTGGCAATTATGTGTCTTGGAGTTGCTGTTCTCGAGGGGTATCTTTGTGGAGTTCTCTGTATTTCCTGAAGTTCAATGTTGGCCTGCCTTACTAGGTTGGTGAAGTTCTCCTGGATGATATCCTGCAGAGTGTTTTCCAACTTGGTTCCATTTTCCCCTTCACTTTCAGGCACACCAATCAGATGTAGATTTGGTCTTTTCACATAATCCCATATTTCTTGGAGGCTTTGTTCATTTCTTTCTACTCTTTTTTTTCTCTAAACTTCTCACTTCATTTCATTCATTTGATCTTCAATCACTGATACACTTTCTTCCAGTTGATCGAGTCAGTTAATGAAGCTTGTGCATTTGTCAAGTGATTCTCGTGTCATGGTTTTCATCTCTATCAGTTCATTTATGGTCTTCTCTGCATTGATTATTCTAGTTATCCATTCATCCATTCTTTTTTCAAGGTTTTTAGTTTCTTTGTGCTGGTTACGTAGTTCCTCCTTTAGTTCTGAGTATTTTGATTGAAGCCTTCTTCTCTCAACTTGTCAAAGTCATTCTCCATCCAGCTTTATTCCGTTGCTGGTGATGAACTGCGTTCCTTTGGACGGGGAGATGTGCTCTGATTTTTTGAATTTCCAGCTTTTCTGCCCTGCTTTTTCCCCATCTTTGTGGTTTTATCTGCCTTTGGTCTTTGATGATGGTGATGTACTGATGAGGTTTTGGTGTGGGTGTCCTTTCTGTTTGTTAGTTTTCCTTCTAATAGTCAGGACCATCAGCTGCAGGTCTGTTGCAGTTTGCTTGAGGTCCACTCCAGACCCTGTTTGCCTGGGTATCAGCAGCGGAGGCTGCAGAAGATAGAATAATGCTGAAAAGTGAGTGTTGCTATCTGATTATTGTCTGGAAGCTTCGTCTCAGAAATGTACCCAGCCATGTGAGATGTGGGGTGTCGGTCTGCACCTAGTGGGGGATTTCTCCCATTTAGGGTACTCACGGGCCAGGGACCCACTTGAGCAGGCAGTCTGTCCATTCTCAAATCTCAACCTCCATGCTGGGAGAACCACTGCTCTCTTCAAAACTGTCAGACAGAAACATTTACATGTGCAGAGATTTCTGCTGCTTTTTGGTTAACTGTGCCCTGTCCCAGAGGTAGAGTCTACGGAGGCAGGCAGGCCTCCTTGGGCTGCGGTGGGCTTCACCCAATTCGAGCTTCCCAGGGGCTTTGTTTACCTACTTAAGCCTCAGCAATGGCAGGCGCCCCTCCCCCAGCCTCGCTGCAGCCTTGCAGTTAGATCTCAGACTGCTGTGCTAGCAATGAGGGAGGCTCCGTGGCCGTGGGACCCTCTGGGCCAGGTGTGGGGTATAATCTCCTGGTGTACCATTTGCTAAGACCCTTGGTAAAGCACAGTATTAGGGTGGGAGTTACCTGATTTTCCAGGTGTTGTGTGTCTCAGTTTCCCTTGGCTAGGAAAAGGAATTCCCTTCCCCCTTGTGCTTCCCAGGTGAGGCGATGCCTCGCCCTGCTTCAGCTCTCAATGGTCAAGCTGCACTCGCTGACCAACACTGACTGTCCGACATGCCCCAGTGAGATGAACCCGGTACCTCAGTTGAAAATGCAGAAATCACCCGTCTTCTGTGTCGCTCACGCTGGGAGCTGGAGGCTGGAGCTGTTCCTATTCGGCCATCTTGGGTGTCCTCCAATACTTGTTTCTTACAACCAAGTTGTGAACTGATACTGATACTTCATACTCATTCGTTGTACATGCCCTCCTGTCCCATCTGTCATCTTTCAACTTTCTGGCTGTAAGGTGGAATGGGCTGGGAAAAGAGACCTATGTCTAAAGTAATAGTGGTTATAGAACCATTTAACCACCCTATACTATGCTTAAGTGCAGGGTGAAGGATATGAAGTAAGACTGGGATTCAAAACTTAACTCCTCCATGCCTCAGTAGCCTCATCTGATAAATGGTGGGAATTAAATCAGATACTGATTGCAACTTGTTAGAGTAATACCTTGCAGTTCTAAACACCAACACATTTTAACAAGAAGATCAATAATAATGCATAGGTTTATTAAGTGATCATTATGTGGCAGATACTTTGCTAGGCACTTTATGTAGATCTACACATTTGGTCCCCACAAAGGTTTTGTGTCTCCCAGATGTGTCTCCCAGAATGTCTCTTTTACCTATGAGGAAATGAAGATTATTCTTCTTCTTCTTTTTTTCATGTGCTACTTTTAATTTTTTTAATTTTAATAGCTTTTGGGGTACAAGTGGTTTTTGGTTACATGGATGAATTACATACTGGTGAATTATGAGATTTTAGTACACCTGTCACCTGAGTAGGGTATGGTTTGTGCCCAATATATAGTTTTTTATCCCATACCCCTCTACTACCCTCCCCCTTCTGAGTCTCCAGAGTTCATTTTATCACTCTGTATGCCTTTGTGTCCTCATACCTTAGCTCCCACTTATAAGTAAGAACATATGGTATTTATTTTTTTTTATTCCTGAGTTACTTCTCTTAGAATAAGGCCTCCAGCTCCATCCAAATTGCTGCAAAAGACATTATTTAATTGAATTTTATGGCTGAGTAGTACTCCATGGTGTATATATGACACATTATCTTTATCCAGTCATTGGTTGATGGGCACTTAGGTTGCTTCCATATCTTTGCAGTTGTAAATTGGGGTACAATAAACATACATATGCATGTGTCTTTTTGATAGAATGACTTCTTTCCCTTTGAATAGGCACCCAGTAGTGGGATTGCTGGATCAAATGGTAGATCTACTTTTAGTTCTTTAAGGAATCTCCATACTATTTCCATAGAGGTTGTACTAATTTACATTACCACCAGCAATGTGTAAGCATTCCCCTTTCACCACATCCACACCAACATCTATTGTTTTTTGATTTTTCAATACTGGCCATTATTGCAGGAGTAGGGTTATATCTCATTGTGATTTTAATTTGCATTTGCCTGATATTTAGTGATGTTGAGTATTTTTTTCATATGCTTGTTGGCCATTTGCATATCTTCTTTTGAGAAATGTCTATTCATGTCATTTGCCCACTTTTTGATGGGATTGCTTATTTCTTTCTTGCTGATTTATCTGAGTTTCTTGTAGATTCTGGATACTAGTCTTTTGTCAGATGCATAGTTTGAAAATATTTTCTCCCATTCTGTGGATCATCTGTTTACTTTGTTGATTTTTTTTTTTTTTTTTTTTTTTTTTTGCTGTGCAGAAGCTTTTCAGTTTAGTCAGGTCCCATTTATTTATGTTCGTTTGCGTTGCATTTGCTTTTGAGGTTTTAGTCATGAATTCTTTGCCTAGGCCAATGTCCAGAAGAGTTTTCCTAAGGTTATCTTCCAGAATTTTTATGGTTTTACGTCTTTTGAGTTGATTTTTGTATAAGGTGAGAGATCAGTTTCATTCTTTTACATGAAGCTAGTCAGTTTACCTAGCACCATTTATTAAATAGGGTATCCTTTCCCTAGTTTATGTTTTTGCGTGCTTTGCCAAAGATCACTTGGTTGTAAGTATTTGGCTTTATTTCCAGGTTCTCTATTCTGTTCCATTGGTCTGTGTGACCACTTTTATACCAGTACCATACTGTTTTGGTAACTATAGCCTTGTTGTATAACTTGAAGTCCAGTAATGTGATGCCTCCAGATTTGTTCTTTTTGCTTAGGCTTGCTTTGGCTATACAAGCTCTTTTTTGGTTCCATATGGGAAATCAATGGCATACCTTGGTTTCATCAAGGTTACACACCTTGCTGGCCATCCCATGTGAGGAAGGTGCTTTGCCTACTACCACTCTCCATCTTCAGCCAGGCTATAGCAGGGATGGTGGATTCTCCTTGATTTTTAATCTCCAGCAGGTCTGGTTGCTTTCTTTCCACCTGGGCCTCTGCCAAGCACCTGATGAACAACAACTGTAATGATGTTCTAGTTGCCTTTTAAATAATCTAAATTGTCATATGACGGTGATGTTCTCAGGGCAGGGTCTGTGTTTAGTCATGTCTCTGGCCTCAGGAACTAGAAAATCATCCAGTTTATATTAAATGTTCTGAGTGGGATGAAACTTTAAGTTAAAATCAGTTTCCATATTTTTTTCCTTCTATGTTCTAAAAATTAACTCTGTTGTCATTACAAAAAGTTGAGGGAAGTTGGGATCCTGGAAAGAAATTATCTGTCAGGAAGCGGTGGCATTCACATTTTCCACTGTGGGATGACACTTGCTGCTCCTATAGGACAATTAGCAACTCTTGGAATAGGGGAAAGGTCTTCAGCAGGTGGTGTTTTCCAGGCTTTGGTCTTGATCCTTTGGCCAGGGAGGAGAAGGGAACGGGAAGGGAAAATCAAGAACACCACTTATGAAGCCTCTGTTCAAGAATGTATCATATTTCAGAACTGCCATGCAAACAGTCACTTCAGATGGGAATTTGGGCATGCTCCGTTTGGTGCCGAATCCCCAGATGCAAGATGTAAAATAGTTCACAGGTGGACTTGAAAAACAGCAGGATGTAGCTGATTATTTAAGTGGTGAAAAGTCCTCTTGATATATCAACTCACAGCCTAGAAACATCATAACATTCTCTACCTGTCCTTCAGAGGGAAAGCTGGAGAAGCAGAAAGGAGGCTGGTCTCACCTGCTTCCTTTAGGGAGTAGAGAATGAACTTGTGAATTGAGAATGAAGCAGGCAGCATCAGCTCTATGAAAGTGAGCTTTGAGAAGTGATGTGCTCGTTTATTCTCCTCCCCACCTTCCATCTCTCCCTCTTAACTCTCTCCCCCAAAATAATTAAATGCAAAAGCTACTTGAGTGCAATGGTAAGTTACAAATTTAAACCCACAAGAGTCAGAAACTGTAGAACTGAAGGTCCTTAGGGGGACGTTAACTTTGCCACTTTTATATCATTATAGTAAGCTATTCATTTAATAGCCTAATTTGTAATCACAAATACCATGGGAAATTTTGCTGTACCAACCTCTGGCTTCAGTTTTCCTGACTTGGTTGGTGATTTTGAATGTTGTAACCTTCAGAAATGCGTATTTTTAGCATTTAGCAGTCCAGATCACTGGCAGATTAAATTACTTATTGGCCACATTTTTCTCAGCTCTATACCCTTTCCAATATACAATGAACTTGGCAAAGTCTAATGAAGGTACATCTATAAAGATAAGATTAAATAATATAATTGTGCTGTTTCCATGTATTTAGCTGATTTGTATGGCCTAATGAAAGCTTATTTTTACCTGGAGGATAGTCATAGGGAGCTATGAATTAACCAGTGATAAAGATTCTGTTTTGAATTTGTCCGTAAAGGACCCCTCTGCTCAATTGAGTGCACTATGGGCCCTAATTAATGTATCCATACTCTTCGTCCTGTGAGTTTGTAACTCCTTCTTACACCACAGTGGGCTTGATCATGTGATTCACTTTGGCAAATGTGACACACACAGAGGCTTGAAAAGCACTTGAGATTTTCTGCTTATTATCTGAAGCATATCCTTGAGCTAGCCTTCTAGATTTATAAAAGAGCCAAATCATCCCAGCCAAGGCCACTCTAGACAAACCAGATCCCGGCCCACATTCTGGCTGACTGTATGCATGTGAGTGAGTTTGGCCAAGATCACCCAAACCTGGCCCAGATTAGGAGAACCACCCAGCCAACCTGTAGATGCAAAACAGACGATTAGGTAATGTTTTAAGCAAACAGCTTCAGTATGTTTGGAACGCATTATTATTGTATGACAATAGAAAACTGGTGCACTTCCCTAAACACTTTTTTTTTTTTTTTTTTGAGACGGAGTCTCGCTCTGTCACCCAGGCTGGAGTGCAGTGGCACGATCTCTGCTCACTGTAAGCTCCGCCTCCCGGGTTCACGGCATTCTCCTGCCTCAGCCTCCTGAGTAGCTGGGACTACAGGGCCCCGCCACCACGCCCAGCTAATTTTGTTTTTGTGTTTTTAGTAAAGACAGGGTTTCACCGTGTTAGCCAGGATGGTCTCGATCTCCTGACATCGTTATCTGCCCGCCTTGGCCTCCCAAAGTGTTGGGATTACAGGCGTGAGCCACCGCGCCTGGCCAAACCCCGCTTTTTAAACGTAGTTTGTTTGAAGGTTATGAGCTTCATATGGTAGAATCAAAACTTCTGGCATTAAGCCCTTCCTGCTATTCCACAGTCCCTGCTGGTAGGTGTTGCAGCACCACTTCGTATTTCTACTGCTATTTCACGCTGCAGAGAGAAATGCTATTCAAAAACACCTAGTGGGAGCTCTGGTTTCTGCAGCTTGCCCCCGCCTTCCCCACTTCTGTTCCCATCCCCTTTCCCATTTGAGACTCGGCTAGAGGCGGCAGCAGCTCTATGAGTCTTAGATGATCTTGTGAATGAGGTCTTCAATTCTCCATCTAAAAATGTGTTAAAGGCAGAAGAGTTTCTTGACACGCAACAGCAAGGAAGAAAGCCCCTGTATGAGGCAGCCTTCCACTTGACGGTGCATTTCGAAAGGCTTCATCAACAACCCCCAATTACAGCCAAGAAGTGCCCTATCTCTTCAGAAAGAGGACAGATCGTCTCCTCTCATCGTGATTCAAAGGTCCCAAAGCACCAGATTCACACACCAAAAAGTGCATTTCTGACTACACAGGGTTTTAATGATTTTATTATATGCCTCACAATCTGTTCCTAAATCTGTTCCCATGTAGTTTACATTGACCAATTATTAGCTGGACTTAAGGACATTTGTTTGGGGCATTAAAGATGGTAATGAGGGAATAATCTTCATTAGAATGACCAACTTTGATGAAAATGTAAATTGAAAATGTCTGATACAGTATTTTAGACTTATTGTTCCAGAGTAAATGGTTGTGATATTATCTCAGTCAGAGGAAAAGCCCCTGCCTGGACAAAAGCAAGCATCACCTTTAATAACCAACAGCATATGCTTAGCAATTGGAAATCTATGATGAGTATTCTGTAGTGACATGGAAGTTATTTATGCTTCTGTTAGATGGCAGACAGTACAAATACTGGAAATTTAGCATTTTGTACAGAACACTGAAAGTGCTCTACAAGTTGAGTGTGAAAAGTGCTTGGGCTTTTGGCCAATGGAAGGTTGCTACATGCCCGTTGTGGGTAGGCTAAACAAAGAAGAAAGAGTGACCCACAGACTTGTTTTAGAGCACACTTCTATAAAATATAAGAGTCTGGCATTGCCTGATTGAATTTTATTTTTTTCTTACTACCAAGTTGTTAATTGATATTTCATACTACCTCATCGTGCGTGTTCTCTTCCAGTCTTTCAACTTTCAACTTGCTGACTGTTAGGTGTCATGGGCTGGCTAGACAGACTTGTGTGGTTGTGCTCACACAGAGCTAGTGAGTGAGGTATATACGGACTTAGCTAGACCTGTGTTCGAATTTTTTATTTACCATTTATTAGCTTCATGACCTTAGATAGCCCTAAGTTTCAAGAATCTCATTTTTAAAGTGGGAAAATGGAAAGATAATAGCTAACATAGCTTATTATGAGGATTAAATAAAACAATGTATGTATGTCTGGGGTGGGGACTGGAACACTTGGTAAATATTCCTGTCCCTGCTTTCCTCTGTGTTCTAACACTTAGAGAAGCTCATGATGTGCTACAGCAGAAAGAACTGGGCATATGAAATATTTTTTAGTACTCCGAATCCTCAGGGTAGCTCTACATGAAGCCAGCAGCTAGCTAATGAAGCCTGATTTCTTGGGCATTTGCCTCTTATGGCTGACTGGCTTGTTAACTGAATTATTCAAAGATTTTCATAATATGTTTGAATTTCTTATATCCATTCAGTGGCTAATGATTCCTAGCCAGGCCTGGGGCCTCAGTTGAGAGAGAAAAACATATCTGTTCAAAAGATGAGAAGTTTTTTTTTTTTTTTTTAATTTAAGAAAATGATTATTATCCTGCTGGATACCTGCAATTATTAGTTTGAGATTCATTTGAAATTGGATGATTGGATAGTGACAGTGAATCTAGATAGTCAGCCTGGAAAGGAGGTTGCTTTATTGATTTATTTTCATAGGAACTCCCAGAGCTGATGATCACGAAAGGGGAGGAGGTTCAATATTTGAATATTATAGTCTACAGAAGGAAAAGTTGTGTTGGTCATTTGTAAGCCAGATAGCAAAATCTGAATTTTTCCAACTTGTTTAACCTCCCACTAATGCCATTGTTTTATATTACCATTAAGGTTAAAAATATCATCTATATGGATGTCATATCTATTTAGGGTGTTTATCTTACAAGCTCCCAGCCCTTGTGGTGAGCTCTGGACTATTCATCTATATCACCAAGACATGCTGCTTAGATTTCTCTAAGGTGTTATATGCTTGTTTTTAAATACAAAGATATTCTTGGGACTATCTCCAGAGAGACACCTGTGCAACTGAAAAATGACCCTATTTGAGGTAACTGCTGGGTCCACATTAAAAATACAGTGAGGAGAAAGTATTTCTGACATTGGCCGGGTAACATTTTTCTATTTTAATAGAAGGAATAGTGGGTTGGATGTGTTATCAGGAAGGAAGCTGTTCCCCTCTTTATTCAAATTATTTTCTTCTCTGGATCCAAAATGTTTGGGGATGCCAAACAAAGCCCCCCAAATTTTAACAAAGTTTAACATTAAAATTTTAGCATACTATCAAAGCAAGAAAAACTCATTTTTTTTTCCCATTGGTGGTTACTTAGCCAGATAAAAAAAGCTCTATCTGTAGGCATCTTCCCATTTAAAAGAGAAATATAAGAAAGGGAAGCACCCAGATTGAAGGAGTATACATGGTTAACCATAAATAGTTAGAATTTGTGAATAGCTTTACATCTATAATTCAGGTGCCTTGTCAGCAAAACGTTTATGCTTGTCTGTGAGCCAGTTCTCTTCAAAATGTTTATTTATTTATTTTTCCTCTTATATCCTCTGAAGAAGGTTGGTTTGTTGGATTTTGTTTTTTGAGATGGAGTCTTGCTCTGTCACCCAGCTGTAGTGGAGTGGTGCGATCTTGGGTCACTGCAAGATCTGCCTGCCAGGTTCAAGCCATTCTCCTGCCTCAGCCTCCTGAGTAGCTGGGACTACAGGTGCCCGCCACCACGCCTGGCTAATTTTTTGTATTTTTAGTAAAGATGGGCTTTCACTGTGTTAGCCGGGGTGGTCTCGATCTCCTGACCTCGATATCAGCCTGCCTCAGCCTCCCAAAGTGCTGGGATTACAGGCGTGAGTCACCGCGCCTGGCCGGATTTTTAAAAAGTTTTATTCTCTCTGTTGTCAGTGATATTGTCTGTCCAGTGCTGCATTGTTTTCCAGATTGTTTTTCTTTCCCAAGAAACAGTGTGTTTTGGGAACCACTTCATCTCAAGGACATGTCAAAGGAGAAAAATATGCCACATTAGTGACCTCTGCCTGGTGGGACATAGACTTTGAGGGTGAAGAGCTATGGAAAGAGGCCAAAGGTTCATAAACTTCCTGTCTACTACATAATGCGCTTCTCACATGGAGGCGTAGTTCTTTGTTTTTGAATGTGTATACATGGTTATGCTGAAGAAAATGATAATTCATTTAAGGTTATTGCTCAATTCTAATAACTTTCTGTTATTTTTTTTTTTCCCAGTCAGTGGTTCCTAAAGGTACATCTGTTACATGTATTTTTCTTTTTTTAGGTAAAAATGGAGCCCTCATGTTTGAAATGTTGGGACACCCCTGCCCTGAAGTGACAAAAGTGAAGATAAATATGTTTTAAAACAAGCCATTGATAAATCAGGATAGAAAAGAGGTTTGTATGAAGACTTAATGAACTCAAACAGGAAAATTAGAGAACCAGTCTCATGAAATGGTAAAAGCAAGACAGGTTGGGAAACTGACTGCTTAGTGTTTTGGTTATCTACTACTGTGTAACAAATCACCTTGATCCTTAGTGACTTTAAGTAACATCATCTTTTGTAGTTCTCTGTGCTGACTGGGCTTAGAGAGGCTGTTCTGCTCTATGTGATGTTGCCTGGGGCTGCACTCATCTGAATTAAGTGCTTGAAGGCTTCCTCACATATTTAGCCCTTTGGCAGGGACAGTGGGACTATCAGGTCTGTCTTGTTCTCTGTTATCTCAGGGCCTCTCATTCTTCAAGTGGTCTCCCTAGTAGGGTAACCAGACTTCTTATGTAGCTGCTCAGGGCTCCCTAAAGCACAAAAGTAGAAATTTCCAGGTCTTCTCAAGGTTTAGCTCTAGAACCGGCACAGCACCACTTCCTCCACATTCTGTTGGTTAAAGTAAGTCACAGGTCAACCCAGATTCATTGTGGAAAAGAACTAGACAAGAGAGTAGATACTTGGAGGTCCAGTTCACTGAGAACCATCTTTGGAGACTAGTAACCACACTTAGTTATGGACATATTTAAAAAAGTGTGGCTAGAGTGTTTCTGCTGCCCTATAGCCACTGGACACTCACAAATGCCATGACTGGACTCTTAACCTTAATCCACTGCTGCTACTATTATTTTTAATAGCCACTGCATTGTTTACATCATTCCTTCAAGGACTGTCTTGTTTGTCTCATGCCTGTGCCCTAGCTGTCAGGGAGCAGGGAGAGGGATTGTCTTCTTTCTTTGGTTTCTGTTGTAGAAGGAAGGGAATGCCCTTTCCAAGATTCAGCTGACTGTGTGTCCTGGTTTGCTGGGACAGACCTGACTTACACTGATTATTCCAACAGGATTATTAACCATGCCCCCTTTAATTCTTACTAGCTTTCCAATATGGATGACAAATTATTTGGTCATTGTATAGCCAAGTGCCACACAATGGAGGGTTCCCCAAAACTAGGAAGAGGGCTTAGATTTTTAGGTGGCCATAAAATGAAAAGTGCCTACTCCCACTCTCTGTTGAATATCCACCACCACACTTTTCTTCTTGTACTTATACCCTAAAAAGACAACTGTATGTACCTAATGGAATGCACCTAATGCATGGCCCTGAATCTTGTCAGTTGCTTCATTTCACTCCAAAACCAGAATCTGTAGGCATTGTCCATTTCTCTTCCAGGTCTGTCCTGATCCTCTTTCCATTTTCCACAATGTAAGGAATAAAGTGTAAAGTTAAGCAATGCAATTCATATAGAGTAGTTCTAGGACTGGGAGAGGGAAGAAAAAGAAAATTAGTTAAAATGTGTCAGCATGACTATAAACAAAAAGGAAGGTAGATATATTAGAGGATGTAGTCCTCAGATCTGCAGCTGGCACCTTACCCTGTATGCTTGCCACCCCTTGGTCCCTGGATTTTCAATCCTGGATTATGAATATTTTCTGAATGTTCATTCATATTCACCTCTCTTATTCCAGGTTCAAAAGTGTGAAGCAATAATAGTGAAGCCTACATAATAAGCCAATGCCTGGCCTGTCTTAGAGAGGGAAAAGGGGATGTCTGCCTCTCTCTTCAATGATGTAAAGCACTGCTTTGCATAAAACATGCATAATAGTGGCTGCTGTGTGGGTAGGAAAGGGTACTAGTATTGCTACTCCCTTTCATCTAACATGTTATTGAAATTGGAAAAAAAATATTGATAGGTAGGAGTGGCAGAGTGGCTACTCTAGCTTTTATTTTTATTTATTTATTTTTTTATTATACTTTAAGTTCTAGGGTACATGTGCATAACGTGCAGGTTTCTTACATATGTATACATGTGCCATGTTGGTGTGCTGCACGCATCAACTCATCAGCACCCTTCAACTCATCATTTACATCAGGTATAACTCCCAGTGCCATCCCTCCCCATTCCCCCCTCCCAATAGGCCCCGGTGTGTGATGTTCCCCTTCCTGTGTCCAAGTGATCTCATTGTTCAATTCCCACCTATGAGTGAGAATATGCAGTGTTTGGTTTTCTGTTCTTGTGATAGTTTGCTGAGAATGATGGTTTCCAGCTCCATCCATGTCCCTACAAAGGACACGAGCTCATCCTTTTTTATGGCTGCATAGTATTCCATGGTGTATATGTGCCACATTTTCTTAATCCAGTCTGTCACTGATGGACTTTTGGGTTGATTCCAAGCCTTTGCTATTGTGAATAGTGCCGCAATAAACACATGTGTGCATGTGTCTTTATAGCAGCATGATTTATAATCCTTTGGGTATATACACAGTAATGGGATGGCTGGGTCATATGATATTTCTAGTTCTAGATCCTTGAGGAATCGCCATACTGTTTTCCACAATGGTTGAACTAGTTTATAATCCCACCAACAGTGTAAAAGTGTTCCTATTTCTCCACATCCTCTCCAGCACCTGTTGTTTCCTGACTTTTTAATGATTGCCATTCTAACTGGTGTGAGATGGTATCTCATTGTGGTTTTAATTGGCATTTCTCTGATGGCCAGTGATGATGAGTATTTTTTCATGTGTCTGTTGGCTGTATGAATGTCTTCCTTTGAGAAATGTCTGTTCATATCCTTTGCCCACTTTTTGATGGGGTTGTTTGTTTTTTTCTTGTAAATTTGTTTGAGTTCTTTGTAGGTTCTGGATATTAGCCCTTTGTCAGATGAGTAGATTGCAAAAATTTTCTCCCATTCTGTAGGTTGCCTGTTCACTCTGATGGTAGTTTCTTTTGCTGTGCAGAAGCTCTTTAGTTTAATTAGATCCCATTTGTCAATTTTGGCTTTTGTTGCCATTGCTTTTGGTGTTTTAGACATGAAGTCCTTGCCCATGCCTATGTCCTGAATGGTATTACCTAGGTTTTCTTCTAGGGTTTTTATGGTATTAGGTCTAACAGTTAAGTCTCTAATCCATTTTGAATTAATTTTCATATAAGGAGTAAGGAAAAGATCCAGTTTCAGCTTTCTACTTATGGCTAGCCAATTTTCCCAGCACCATTTATTAAATAGGGAATCCTTTCCCCATTTCTTGTTTTTGTCAGGTTTGTCAAAGATCAGATGGCTGTAGATGTATGGTATTATTTCTGAGGGCTCTGTTCTTTTCCGTTGGTCTATATCTCTGTTTTGGTACCAGTACCATGCTGTTTTGGTTACTGTAGCCTTGTAGTATAGTTTGAAGTCAGGTAGCGTGATCCCTCCAGCTTTGTTCTTTTGACTTAGGATTGTCTTGGTAATGCGGGCTCTTTTTTGGTTCCATATGAACTTTAAAGCAGTTTTTTTCCAATTCTGTGAAGAAAGTCATTGGTAGCTTGATGGGTATTCTAGCTTTTAAACTCAGTATCTTGGGAATCTGCAGGTCATAAGATTGTTAGCTGAGGGCTGCTGCTACTGTTTGGGGATAATATAAGATGCTTGAACTGGGAGAGGAGTGCCTTTGCAAGTGCAAAAGGACAAGTGTGTGATAAACTAGGGGAACAGGGAACATGAATGGCTAGGGGAAACAAAGGCAGGGTGTTTGAGGGATGTGGACTTAGCAGAGTATTTAGGGGATACAGTGAATTTCAGTTATAGCATAGAATCAAAGTCTGTCCTTCAGTTTGATAAATTCCTATTTGAGCCAGGCTGAGTGCAAGATGGGATGATTGGCTGGTGCTAAGGAAAAGGAGGAAGGGTGGGTCAGATTCTTGCAATGGGTTAATGATCTCCACACATAGAAGAATTCCCTTGTGTTGAACCATAAACCCTGAGTCTTAGTCTAAGCCTGCCTCAAACTGAATATATTAGCATAGATTATGCTTAATTCTTCATTTATAAACCAAGGAATTTGTAAGATCAGATCATGGGTCCTAACATGAGGTCTCCAAATTCCAAGAGATCTTCAATATTGAATTGGAGGGTGTATTTAAACAGAATTCATTTCATTATCCACAATATGGATTTCATAGGTTAACTAAAAGGTAAATTACTGTAGACAGACATTAAAATTTAAATGTGATGAGTACAGTGAGTTTTAAATGTGATGAGTAATGGTGTAGCAGATGTATAGGGTGCCAGGGAAATACACCATGGGGAACTCAACCTATCCCAGGGGTCTGAGAAGGTCTCCTAGAGAAAGTGATACTTAGGTGAAAGGTGAAAACCAAAACTGAATATGCCCAGTTATATTTAGGAAAAAATTCAGTTTTGAGGCATGACAAAGACCAACACACTGCAGTGAGTAGATATTGCTCTATCAGTGTTCTAGTTTTAACACTGAGGAAACAAAGTTGTTCAAGAGGTTTGTTACTGGCAAAGAAATATTGCACAAACTATGTAGGAACTTTAGTATCTCATGCAACCTGGAAACTCTCTCCAGCTCCTATCCCCTTAAATGTACCACAGTGCCCTCTTATGAATATAGCATTTCAGCCCTGAGGTTGAAGAGCTCCACAGAGAAATGTACCTTGATTTTGGACTTCGAAGCCATTACAAAATAAATGTTGAGTTGCTTTAAATAGATCTCATTAAGGCTGGTGTATGGCTCTGTGCCTTTCTGTCATGACTGTGGTTTTGAAGGATGGTTTTAGATGTATAATTAAAGTTATTCCAGAAAGCATGATGAATCAGTCACCAATTTTATGAGAATTTCAAGAACTTAGGCATAGACCTTCCTTTGCCTTCTTCCTGCTGCCACTCCACTGAAATTTATTTTTTCTTGAATATTTTCCAGCTGAATCTTGATGAAGATTCTACACTTTGTCCATTTGAGGTACTTTTATAGCCAGGTTGCCATGGCAAGGTGCCCCTCCCTCCCTGTAGAGTAATTGTTGTTTAACTTCTGCCGTGAACTTGTGGAGACCTGATTCAATAATTATTAATCCTAATCTTCCAAATGGACATCTTCCCTACAAATGTAGCCATTCCCGAATAAAATCTTATGTGACTAGTGAAAGAAGACTCTCCCTGTGCCTCTCCTATAAATAGTAAAAGTCCAAAAGAGCAAAGGAAAATATTTCTTGGTAAATATGAAATGCAAATTACTTTTGGTTTTACGTCTGTCTGTGGATTATTATAATATGGAACACCTATTATATTTTCTATTTACGTCTCTCCACCTTATCTATGCATTTTTTAACACTCTGGATGGGCTGTGACCAGTATTTCCCATTTCGTGTGTCAGGGTGGTTATAAGTGCCTGTATCATATTACACCGCCCAAACTGTGGACTTTCTGTTCAGAGGGACAAGCAAGCATAATGATATCCATCTGGGAGGGAGCTTAAAATAGTGCCCATGCGTCATTTTGCAGTTAGGAATCTGGATATGGCTAATGGGGTGTTATCAATCAGGAGATAAAATTAAAATCCTACGTTAGGAACCGCTCCTGCCAGAAAGAGTGGATTTTGTAACAGCTGTTTTCTATTAGACACTATTGTGTTCTTAGCAGCAAATTATATAGATTGGAAACGTACGGCTAACAGTTCCTCCAAGTGAGGTTGTAAATGAGCCTGTTGTCCTCTGAACAAAGATATTGCAGGGCAAGAAGAGGAAGCTCTGAGAACAGCCTTGGTGGACTTAGTGGGGCAGTTTTCTCCTCCTCTTGGAGACTAAATAGCTCCCTCAGAGGGAATAAATATATTTTTTGCTATTCTAGTGTGGGGAAGCGACCTTTTGAACTCTGAAAGAGATGGTATTAAATCTTTTACCTGTCTAGTGTCTCCTAACAGCCTGCTTTTGATTGGATCCAGAATTCATTAAATCTTAAGAGGGAAAAAATTAGCTGGGGGTTGGGGAGAGGGAGGAGAAAGAGAGAAAGCATGGTACTCAGCAAGCACCAAGTGTCTCAGCTCCAAATGAAGATAAGTTGTTTGAAATGAACAGCTAAGAGGCAGTCCGTGCATTCTCCTGCTTATTGCGGCTCAGTAAATTAAACTTAGTATGCTCAAAGGCTGGCTCCATACTGATGTTCTTGCCTTATGGAAAATAACATGCTCCCTCCTGCTTTTTTTTCTGTCTCTAACAGATGACAGTAATAATGAGGACTAAAATCACTCAAGTCAGCGTATGAAAGGGAACTATTTAAAAAAAAAATAAAAAGACATCTCTTGGTACCATCTGCTGAGGTACAATAATGTTTTGTAACAGGTTTTGGAAAGCACATTAAAAGCCTTCATCTGTGCTTGTCCTTTCCAGTTAGTCAAGATATAGTTGTGTCTTTCCTGTCTGATGTGGATTCTTGAATCATGTAATTATTTCTAATTTATCTCTAAAATTAAGCGTCTCAAATACAATTTTAATTGGGATTTCATTAGGTACTTATTATATCATGTGTCAGATGATAGTTGATTATTCTGAGCATGGATAGAAAATTTGAAAAATATAGTGGGAGAATGATGGGTACCTCTGAAAGCTGATGGTGCTCAATAAATATGTCTTAAAAATAATCAGTTGATATATAATTAACATAAGTAATTACTGCAATTAAACTCTATTTATGGAACCTTGCTGTGTTGTTTCCCATTGTAAGCTTAAACATGATTGTTGTTCTTTTGCTCAAATAAAATTAATGTAATAAGAGAAAAACATAATAAACATAGGCCTGCATAAGAGAGAGATGAAAACCTTTTCTCTTCATTAGAGAGAGATGGCATAAAGGAAAAGGTGTAGGAGGCTTTAAAAATACTCTTTTTACCTAAATGAATTAGGAACATGCAATGCACAGTGTGAAGCAACAGAACTAGTAGGTAGGATAAAGGTGTGTGGAGCTGGGTGAGGGAAGAACACAGTGCTCATCAGAACGACCCAACACTGAGAAACTAGGACGGTGATTCTGGCCACAGATTCCGTCAGCATGTGGTTGTGTTTTAATTTGTGTCTATATCCTCAGCACTTAGGTCAGTGGCTGGCTATAAGTATTAAAAAAATACATGCTGCATGATTAAGATTGGGTCAAGTGACAATTAACATGAATGGTTTACAGAAGGATGATGGAAAAACAAATTAAGGAAAAAAAAAAATCAACAGACTCAAGTAAATGTGTTCCCTTGATCAAAATAAGCATTCCTGACTTCTGAGAAAGAAGGGATAACAGGCATCAGACTTTCCCTCCCACCTGAATCAGCTTAACAAAATAACAGATGAAATATATGGAACAATGGTTTCAAGATACTGAACATCAAGCAATAAAGGACAATTTCCTGAGAAATGGGAAGCAGATGAAAAGAGCCATATGATTACCCTAGCCTACTGCCTGGAGAGAGTTTCCAGATTGTAGCATGTGTGGGGGAACTCATGTGGAGCTGTTTTCCTGAGTTAAGGAGACAAAGCTGGAAGTCTGGGGAGATGAAAGTAGCTAGAGTTTGTCGGGCAAGGGACTATAGAGGAGAGATCTGCATAGAGAAAGAACTTCAGAGATCTGCAGAGGTCTCCCTTGAAGCTTTAGCTGAATAATGATCAGTACATGCTATTAGGGAAACTTCCTGAGGCCATGGAAAGAACCAGCTGAGAGAATTAGAAAGAATAATCACCGAACACACACAGGGCTGGGAATAGTTCCTGTTCTTACCAGCTAGAGTAGAAAAGCTGACAAGAGAAAGTCATCAGGTGGAGTGTTCAGAAGACTTTAAACTCAGTAATCTGACAAAATTAGCTGTAGCCTAAAACATTGCCCTGTTCCCACCTACCAAAGCTTAAAAGAAAGACACAAAAGGATCAAATTATTTCCAATCAACTGTGTTTCAGACCAAAGCTCAAGAATATGGATAGGGATATACAATTATCTAGCACCTAAGAATGTAAAATTCACAATGTTTGGCATTCAATTAAAAGTTACTAAACACGCAAAGAAGCAGGAAAATTGATCCATAAGGAATAGAAAAATCAGTCAAGAAGCCCAACTTTTTTATTGTAGAATGAGGAGGGAGGCGAGTCCTCTTTCCCCAAAACATGGCCCTTGAAATCAGTCAAAGTAAAAAACAAATTGAAAAGCATTTGTTTATGAAAAACTACTGAACTCCAGATAAAAACACTGGGAATCTATCACGTTATTGACTGGACCTTTTTCCCTTCTTGCCAGCTTGATTAATAGGGTAGTTCTACTGCGTGTGGCAAGCTATGAAAGCCAGAAGCTTTGTTGCCAGAACAGATTCACTTGATTTTGTACAAAAGATGAAAAACTCACTTTCAAAAGCATTCTCAGTAAAAGTACTGATCTTGGAAGGAAGCATATCAGGAAGGCTAGCAGCTTCTCATCTGAGCTGTCAACCCAGTTTGAGCAAGCACCAGACCAATGAGCCAAGTAGAAATAAAACAGGGAGATCCTAGCTATAAGACAGCCTTAGAGAGGATGGATACTTTTTCTGTACATTCTTCTAACTTCATGGTACATGTAGATGGGAGACCATCAAGAGCTCAATCTGTCTACATATCCTTGGCTCATTGGGAGGCTATCGAGTTGATCCACAAGAACCCAGCAGAAAATAAATGCTGGAGTAAGACTGAAAGTTCTTAAACTTTGAATGAACCCACACATAGATCCAGTGATTAACAGTATAGGGTTTATTGTCAAAGAGTTTGATTAAAACCACTGATGAATCATTGGCTGACTATTAAGCTAAACAGACACAGGGATGACCTCAAGAAAGCCAAGCTTAAAAATAAAAAACAAGACAAATTACTGAGCAGACACACCGGGGGCCACATGTGATAGGGGAAACAATTCTACAGATTTACAGTGATAAGTTTCTAAAACAAAAACACAGCAACTCTAACTCTTGGGGAAAATATAAGAATCTAGAATTACTATAATATATTATCTAAAATATCGAATTTTCAATAAAAATAATAAAACATGCAAAGCAACGACAAGGCGAAACATACCCGGGGGAAAAAAGCAGTCAACAGAAACCGAGTGGGTCCAGATTTTGGATTTAACAGAGAAGGATTTCAAAGAAGCCATTTTAAAGGTGTTCAAAGAACTAAAGGAAGCCATGTTTTAACAACTAAAGGAGAAGTATGATGACAACTACTTAGCAATTAGAGTATATTAAAAAAGAGAGATACAAAGTGTCAAAAATAAATATATGGAAGATTCTGGAGTTGAAAAGTACAATAAAGAAAGATTTATTGAGGGAGCTCAGTAGAAGATTTGAAAAAAAAATCAGAAAACTTCAAAAAAGTCAGTAGAAATTATCCAGTTCGAAGAACAGAGAGAATAAAGATTGAAGAAAAATGAACAGAGCCTTGGAGACCTCTAGATGAATAGCAAGTTTATCAGTATACATATAATGGAAGTCCCAGATGGATAGGAGAGAAAGAATGAAATAGAACATTTTTAGAAGTAATGACAGAAAACTTCCAAAATTTAATGAAAAACATGACTCTACAGATTCAAGAATCTCAACAAACCCCAAGTAGGATAAATAGAAAGATTCACACATAGTCATATCATAGTCAGACTGAAACACAAAGATAGAGGGAGTCTTGAAAGCAGCAAGAACAAAAAGACTCACCAAGTACAGGAGAACCTCAATAAGATTAACAATTTCTTATCATAAATAATGAACGATGGAAGGCAGCGAAATACATATTCAAAATACCAAAAGAAAAGAACTCTCAACTAAGAATTCTATATTCTAGGAAAACTGTTTTTCAGAAATGAAAGTGAAAAAAGACATTCTCATATAAACAAAGGCTGAAATAATTTTTTACTAACAGATTTGTCTTACAAGAAATACTAAAGAAAATCTTTTAGTCTGAAAAACATTAGATAGTAACTGAAATCCATGTATTTGGCCGGGCACGGTGGCTCAGGCCTGTAATCCCAGCACTTTGGGAGGCCGAGGTGGGCGGATCACAAGGTCAAGAGATAAGACCATTCTGGTCAACATGGTGAAACCCCATCTCTACTAAAAGTACAAAAAAAAAATTAGCTGGGCGTGGTGGCACTTGCCTGTAGTCCTAGCTACTCGGGAGGCTGAGGCAGGAGAATTGCTTGAACCCGGGAGGCGGAGGTTGCAGTGAGCCGAGATGGCGCCACTGCACTCCAGCCTGGCCACAGAGCGAGACTCCATCTCAAAAAAAAAAAAAAAAAAGAAATCCATGTATTTATTGAGAAGAATAAAGAGCACTGGAAATGGCTAACTATATGGATAAATACAAAAGACTACATAAATATTTTGCTCTTAAATTTTTAAAAAGGTGTTATAATATATAAAGGTATTATATAAATTATATATTATGTATAAATGTATAAGGTATATATATAATAATTGTAACTGTTGTTGAGTTTATAACGTACATAGATGTAACATATATTACAATAATGGCACAAAGAGAGGATACAGGACAGTTTCTATATTTTACCAGAATTAAGTTGGTATAAGTTTCAAATAGATTATTATTACTTAAAATGCATATTGTAATCCTTACATCAGTCACTAAGAAAATAACTGAAGTTATATAATAAAAATATTAACTGAGGGACTTCTGCAAAAGATGGAGAGACAGGGACTACATTTACTCTACTGCCTAAAATAACCAAGAAAAAAACCCACTCAGACAAAATATGTGAAATGATGATTCTCAAGATGTAGGACACATGAAAGAGAAATTATAAGGGAATATGAGAAACTTTTAAGAATAATGGATATGTTAGTTACCCTGCTTGTCACGATTGTTTCACATGTATGTACATATTCCCAACCTTATCAAGCTGTATGCTTTAAATACATGGCATATATTATATGTCAAATAATATCTAAATAAAACTGTTGAAACCATTTCTGTAAATCATGGGTCCATGAACTTAAAACATACACATGTGTAATACACAGAATTTTTCGGTAGAGGGGTTATAGAAGTAACTCATTTTAACTTGGAATTCTCCTTATGGAATAATTCTCTAGATTTGGAAGCAATGTGGAAAATATTTTTAAAAATAGATTATTTGAAAGATGCAAAAATGTAGATTCAGTTTTTATGCCTGTAAGTTTACCCTTTAAATTTAAGTATATGTTGAAAAAAATCACAGAATACAATTTGAAAATAAAAACTATGTAATAACTCCACTGGCTTTCTGAAAAATAAACTTCTCTCAGACTCATGTAATTTCCTTTTTCAACAGAATAATATATGCAGGAAGAAGGAAGGGCTGATGTATTGTAATATACTTCAGGTAAGAGTTTGTACTGGCTGTGGTAGTTGAGGTTGGGGAGTAGTTTCAACAAGGATATGAAGAAAAAGAATTTCCATGACATAGTAATTAATGATAGTCCCAGTGGTCAAAGAGAAGGAATCAAAGGTTTCTGACATTTCTATCTTGGATGACTGGGTAGGTGTGGTATCATGAGGTGAGATGAGGATTAGAGGAACAGGGATTGGAGAGAGGAAAGGGGATGCTTTGGTCTTAAGCATAATAGATATTTTCTTTTGCATTACATATTTGAGAAATATATAAACACCGGTTTCTCATGTCTCTCTCCTGAAGCTGTTCATTCATTAAAAACTGTCTTTATGCATTAAAGCATGTTACGCCACATCCTGAAAATAGTATTCTCTTCTATAGCAATAATGGAAATTGAACTCAAGGATGAATTGTCTGGAGGCTTTAGGAATCAATCAGTTAGCATATATTTACTGAGACCTTTTCTATGCTGGAAATAGTGTCAGCTTCAGAACAATGAACAAGATAGATAACGTTGCTACCTTCATGGACCCTTTTCCTGGGGACATGGAAACTGCAGAAGCATTATTCTGCATGTCAGAATGGAACATTTCAGCCCTTGTTTTTACAGTCACTGTTAGAAATGGAGACAAGTAGTTTGGAGGCAGGAGCCAGGAATACAGAATTGAGGCGCTTCCTGTGGTCAAGAATTTAACTCACTGGGGCATATGACAGCTCTGATTCTACTTCACTCAGCCTTAAAGTTTGCTTCATTAAACTCAGGAAAATGTCTACATTTCCTAATTACAGAAAGCAGGAGAGAGTATGTGAAAATTCTGGGTACATTGAGCCTTTTCTTTAGAATCAAATTATGGCATAAGTGCCACCACAAAGCCAGGCTATAGTTACAGCAATTACAGTGACAGTTCTTTGAAAGGCAGAATGAATGTGGTATTCTTTGATTCTCTGCAATAAGATCTCCCTCCACATTACAGACTTGATATTTGTTTGGTATGAATGGTATTGATGTTAAACTTGTGCTAGAAAACCATCTTGAATTTGTGAGATACCCAGTTCTAAAGTGGCCTTTTCCTGAGGCCTTCTTGAATTTCATTTAGTAAACATTCACTCATGCTTCTTATTCTTGGGGGAGAAAGGTGATGGTATCATTAAAAATAATACAATACTTATTGCTCTATTAGTAGATTTGATAGCACTGGTGGGAATTATTACAACATTTCTTTTGCATATTTTTGACTCAATAATTAAAAAAGTAAACCATTAAATTGCTTTAAATAGATTTAATCTAGAATTTAAATTAGATATAACAGGCTTTAATTATTAAGTGATAACTAATTATTTCAAAGATACTTTGGTTGCTTTAAGGATGGTTGCATATGATTACCAAAAATTGGTCAGCCCACACTAAATCTTGAAAACAATATATTAGCTTTGAGTTTATCAGTGCTTTTTACAGCTGCCCTGAATTTAAAGGCATTTAAATAAATGAGATTCTTTTGAAGATCTGAATACTTTAAAACCATAGTGATATTTGGCAGCAGTGAGAGGGTCACATATACGTATTATTTTGAGAGTTAATTTAGGGTAAGCTTTGAGATTTAGGTCACAAGTTTGAACCACAGTCACCTTCATAATGACCAATGTTTAATACCATCTGAGAACTACTCTTGAAATGATTGAATGGTCTCAGAGTAACTTTTATAATTATTTCTTACCTATTTTTTAAGTAAAATATTCTATCTGAAAATTGTTAAAGGCTGACTTAATTTTTCTCACTCTCTGAAGATCACAACTGTAACTTATGGAAAGACAGAAGAAATAAAAATGATTTATTTCTTACCTGGGAAAGAAATGTAAATACCACAGTTATTCAGCCCAACTTTTAAAGTTTGATGTTTTATTTTGTTGTCCTTTGCTTTCAGTTAGAGGGAGGTCATATTAATAAAATCTGCTTGTAGAGGAGGGAAATACACCTGATTTTTTTTCAGTAAATGTTATCATTTTGTTATGGTTTGGATGTGTGTCCCCTCCAAATCTTACGCGGAAATGTGATCCCTAATGTTGGAGATGGGGACTAGTAGGAGGTGTTTGGGTCATGGGGGCAGATCTCTCATGAATGGCTTGGTCCTGTCCTCATGGTAATGAGTTAGTTCTCTATTAGTTCACAAGACAGCTGGCTGTTTTAAAAGGAGCCTGACACTTTTCTTTCTTGCTTTCTCCCACCATGTAATATGCTGGCTCCTCCTTTACCTTCTGCCATGATTGTAAGTTTCCTGAGGCCCTCACACAAAACAGATGCTGACACCACACTTCCTATACAGCCTGCAGAACCATAAGCCAAAATAAACCTCTTCTCTTTATAAATTACCCAGTCTGAGGTATTATTTTATAGCAATGCAAAACAGACCTGTACATATTTCATCCCAGGCTCTTTGAAATTTGGAGATCTAAGGGTGCAAGTGTATAGCCAAGAAATCTTTTAGAGCTTTGCTTATTATTTGAACCAGAGTTGGCACCTGAGTAATTTGAGACTTTCTAATTATCAACAGAGGCCAGGCACGGTGGCTCACACCTGTAATCTTAGCACTTTGGGAGGCCGAGGTGGGTGGATCACTTGAGATCAGGAGTTTGAGACCAGCCTGGCTAACATAGTGAAACCTGTCTCTACTAAAAATACAAAAAAAAAAAAAAATTAACCAGGCATGGTGGTGCATGCTTGTAATCCCTTCACAGGCCCTTTTCCTGGGACCATGCAGGAGGCTGAGGCAGGAAGATGGCTTGAACCTGGGAGGTGGAGGTTGCAGTGAGCCGAGATCATGCCACTGCACTCCAGCCTGGGCGACAGAGCGAGACTCCATTTCTAAACAAAGAAACAAAAACAAAACAAAGCAAAACATAAAAACTGTTGACAGAAAAAAAGAAATCTTTGGGCATAGCTAACATAGCTACACCAAGTAGGGTAGCCACTTATGGCTACATGGGTTGTTCACAGAATAATCCAAGGAGAGCCATTCACACAGACTAAGAATGGCACTCCTTTCTTAGAGTTGTTCATTGCTGTCAAATGTTCAGCCTCCACAAAGATAAACCCAGTAATTCTTAGAAGTTTTCATTTTAGCTTTTGTTTCATTTCTGTTTATTTTTCTCTTTCTTTTTTTTTTTGAGACGGAGTCTTGCTGTGTCGCCCAGGCTGGAGTGCAGTGGCGCGATCTCGGCTCACTGCAAGCTCCACCTCCTGGGTTCACGCCATTCTCCTGCCTCAGCCTCCCGAGTAGCTGGGACTACAGGTGCCCACCACCACGCCTGGCTAATTTTTTATATTTTTAGTAGAGACGCGGTTTAACCGTGGTCTCCATCTCCTGACCTGGTGACCCACCGCCTCAGCCTCCCAAAGTGCTGGGATTACAGGTGTGAGCCACCGCGCCCGGCCTCATTTCTGTTTATTTTTCTATACCTTATTCAGAGAGTCACAATCCTTTTATTTAGCATTATCACACACCAATTATTTGCATCCCCATTGCTTCATTAGATCTGATTTTGGTTTTTCACACAACGGCTGAGGTAGTGAGAATACCTTTTGCCTGCTAAAGCATTTACACACACGAGCATGAGTGCACTTGTGCACAGACACACCTACCCTGAAGAGAATGTTAGTGTTTCTGTAACAAACGTTAACGTTTAAAGCAATGTTTTATTCCTATAGAACTGTTTTGTTTTCTTCCTTCTATTCTTTTTCTCTCCTGGTGACTAAGAAATGTATGATAACTAAATAGTTAAATATTGATTTGAAATCTTTATATGTGTTATATGGACAAAGTCATAAAAATGGAATTTAAGAAATATTGACCTACACTTAACCTTTTTTTCTTTTGCTATGCTTACATTCCTAGTGTTTAAAGTTGCAGCTTCCCAAATTAGCATATTACATTTCATCTGGAGTCTCTTTTGAAACTGTTGGTTTCTAAAGCTTCTTTTACAGATGTAGCATTAAAATGATTTTATAATTGCATAATTCATTTGCCTCTAAATAAGGAACTTTTGTGTATACATTGAGTGATTATTTGTCTGTATGTGCAGTTACAAAAGATACAAACCTAGAGAAAAATGCATGAAATTCTTTATTGTCAATTTCAGTCAGTTCTCAGAACTTGAAACCCATTCAGAGAGTCTATCTCTTTGCACTTTCCCACTGTCAATTTTCTGTATAGATTCCTCACATAAACTGTAAATTTGGTTGTTCTCATAATGATTGGTTTGGTCTTTTATGCCATAATTTTTGTTATTCCTTTTTCTATTTGTCTATGGTTATAGGTAGTACTTTTCTTCTTTTCCTGCCTATAAGTTAGAGGTTTACCTTTTGAGACTCAAAAGAAATCACACTTGTGTCCTTTTTCAATCTTCTTTAAATACATCCATACTCCTTTGTGTTTTATGATTCATTCACCATTGCTTCCAATAGATATTAATGCAATTCAGCAAAACCACTCTCTTAGGTTTGCTGAGTTCATCTTTGGATTCATGCTTTTATCAACCGGGAGAGTTGACTGTAATGCAGTGCTTGATCTGTATGGAATGGCACCAGGCTTTCTGGAGAGTGCGGTTTCTAGAAATCATGTATGGTGTGTGGTTGACTAAGGCAAGTCAATAACATCACAACTTAAACATAAAGAGCAGCATGAGCTCTGAAAAGGCATTATGACTGTAATTCATGTTAGTTATCATGTTTAGTATATTATTACTATGAAATTTACTGGTATAGAATGTATTTGAGAGAAATTCACTGGCCAGACTTGATATCCCAATAACATAATGAGGGAAGAATTTGAGTAAGTTAAGGAAAGATGTTCACATTAGAGCAGGAGTCCAGCTTGTAATCGCAGCTTCAGCCACACCAGGACTTTCTGTCTAATCCTTTGTCCCTCTGTCTCTTGAATATCCCTGTTACAAGCTAGTTGTTGGAGATAATTTAAGCTGTGGCAGCCGGATTTGTGTAGTGGGGACAACAGGCTAAATTGGGGAAAGCTGAAGGTTGTGCTTTTGCAAACCGTTGTCTCTCGTAAAACTCTCTATTACAGACATTTCCTTTAACTTATAATCCTTTATCTCCTATTGCCTCCAAGGTGGCTCTATGTGGATAAATGATGCCATCTCAAATTCAGAATGTTGAAAATCATTCACTGTGCTCTTTCTGCAATTGACTTTTCCTTGACTTCACTATTTCTATTAATGATGTAATAATTGTTTTTCCCAGGAACTGAACATTAAAACCTCTCACATGTAACTCCTCTCTTTTTCAGTCATGATATCTAACCCCCTTCTACTGCATACTTCACATTTCTTTGCCAGTGCTTTGTTTCTGGCCTTTAATACTTCTCACGTGAACCAGTTCAGTAGTTAGATCAGGAATATCAGCACTCACTCACCTATTTCCTTTACAATCCATAATATACACGTAGGTAGATTAACCTTCTTTACTAAAACATGGCTATTGTCATAGCACCACCTTGTTCAAAAGCATTTAAAGATTTACAATTGCCTACCAAATTAAGTGTTAGGTCTCTAGTCTTGCATTATAGACTCCAAGATAAAACTGCAGCTTATCCTTCTAGTTATATATTATATTTCTTCCCTATATTAACCCTGTCTTCAGCTAAAACAGACACATTTGAGGGGCTGTGTGATTGGTTATGTGGGAACAATAAGGAGATGGATGGTGAGGAAATGGAGGGAGAAACTAGAGCCAGAATATAATCAAGTTTATGTAATCACATGAGTTCATTTTTATTCATCATCTACTAAATACAGGGCACTGTGTGTCAGCAAATGCTATGTGATAACAGAACATAAACGAATATAAGGTCGATTTTTCTGCCCATGAAGAATTTGTATTTTCACTAATGATACAAGATTGCATGAAATATTAAGCAATAATAAAACATTTAAATTGACAACAAGAAGAGATGTCACAATGCAAAACATAATTGCTTGCCTGATGAATTTTACAATTTCTATAAATTTTAAAGGACATAGAGATTAGACCGAGTGAGCTTTATGGAACAGATGGGATTTGAATGTTTCAGAAGCAGGATATTTTGATTTGAGTGCAGGGTGATAATAGAGATTGGTAAGATAAAGCAGGAGAGGCAGGTAGGGGCTCCTCCTGATAACTATATATGGAGCAATTGCTTTTCAGCTAGTTGCATGGTCATGAAGGGGATCCAGAGTGGGAACCAGGCCCTGCCCTGTGGAGGAAGACCCAGGTGAGATTAGTAGTTTGCCGAGGAGATATAATTAGGAATTCACGAGAGAAACTTAAAGCAGAAAGGTTAGAGGAAAGAACTGAAATCTGGACCTTGATATTTGCTTTTATATCCCGCGTTGAATCTTTCTGTAAATTCCATTGACTCTTTCTTCAAAAGATGTACCCAAATACTTTCTCCCCTATTTCCTAGTCCAAGCCAACATTATTTCTTACCTGGGCTATTGCAATAGAGCCAATATGGCCTCTGTCCTTTTATTCTCACCTCCACTTCTACTCCCACTAAGCCATGGTCTGTTACCACATTTGGCAGTCTCAGTTTACTTTCCAAAAGAGAGATCTTTCTAGTCTAGAACACTCAGGATGATTCCTCATCTCACTAAGAATAAAAGCCCAAGTCCTTAGCAGGGTCCACAGGGCTCCACCAGATCTAGTCCCCAGCTACCTTTTTACCTATCGCATTTCCTACAAGTCTCTACCTTGTTCACTCTCTGCCTGCCACATTGGTTCCTGGTTTCTTTTTTTTCTTTTTCTTTCTTTCCTTTTTTTTTTTTTTTTTTTTTTTTGAGATGGAGTCTCGCTCTGCTGCCCAGGCTGGAGTGCAGTGGCGCCATCTCAGCTCACTGCAAGCTCCGTCTCCCGGGTTCACGCCATTCTCCGGCCTCAGCCTCCTGAGTAGCTGAGACTACAGGCACCTGCCACGACGCCTGGCTAAATTTTTTGTATTTTTAGTAGAGATGGGGTTTCACCATGTTAACCAGGATGGTCTCCATCTCCTGACCTCATGTTCCACCTGCCTTAACCTCCCAAAGCATGTTCTTCCTCAGGGCTTTGACACGTGGCTGCCTGCAGTGCTCTTCTCTCAGTGACCTGTTTTGCTCTTTCCCTCAATCCTTCAGCTATTCCATGATCTTCCATCAGACCTTCATGCCCACCAGGCCATCACTTTCTACTCTCTTACCCTGTTTTAATTCCGCCCCCCCCCCCCCCCCCCCCCCCCCCCCCCCTTTCCCCCTCCTCCCCCTCTTTTTTTTCCCCCCCCCCCCCCCCCCACATACACAGTGCTCCTACTTCTCCATATCCTCTCCAGCACCTGTTGTTTCCTGACTTTTTAATGATTGCCATTCTAACTGGCGTGAGATGGTATCTCATCGTGGTTTTGATTTGCATTTCTCTAATGACCAGTGATGATGAGCTTTTTTTCATATATTTTTTGGCCACATAAATGTCTTCTTTTGAGAAGTATGTGTTCATATCCTTCACTCACTTTTTGATGGGGTTGTTTGTTTTTTCATGTAAATTTGTTTAAGTTCCTTGTATAACATGGTATGTATTTATTCATTTGTTTATTAAGAACTCTTTACAGTAAAATAGAAACTTCATCAAGGCATAAATTTGTTTTTCTTTACTGTATCCCAAGCACCCAGAACAGTGTCAGATACATATCAGGTGTCCAACAAATATTAAGTAAGCTGAGGGTAATACCATTGAAACAGATGAACTAGAAGAAATAACCTTGGAACCATGATAACTTTCAAAGGAGTAAGAAGGTACAAATTAATTTAAAAATGTATTGAGTGTCATAAGTGCTCTAGGAACTATTCTAGATGTTGGGAATATAGTGTTCTGCTTTCATTCTCCCTGAAAGATACAGACTGTAAGCAAGTAAACAAATATAATTTACAGGCATTAGGCCTATGAAGAACATCTTAAAAATTGCAAAACAATAGAAAGTGATTGTGGAGTGTGGGGCATTAGATGGGGGTAGTTAGGCATACCTTTTCTGAGGGGATGACATTTGAGCTAAGACTTGAATCATAACGTTCCAGCTAAGTGACTTTTAGGGGAACAGTGAGCCAGTGTTTTAGAGTTCCCTTGTAGTGCCAGCTTAGGGTAGTCTTTTCTCGCCATGAATGACCCTTGCCCATTCATGAGTATGCTAGCAGGGAGGGGCAGGGGAAGTGAGTACTCCTGCACTTTCCCTTTTAAATTAAATTAAATTAATTTATTTATTTTGTACTTTAAGTTCTGGGATACATGTGCAGAACATGCAGTTTTTTTACATAGGTATACACGTGCCTTGGTGGTTTGCTGCACCCATCAACCCATCACCTACATTAGGTATTTCTCCTAATGCTATCCCTCCCCTTGCTCCCCGTGCCCTGACAGGTCCCAGTGTGTGATATTCCCCTCCCTGTGTCCATATGTTCTCATTGTTCAACTCCCACTTATGAGTGAGAACATGTGGTGTGTGGTTTTCTGTTCCTGTGTTAGTTTGCTGAGAATGATGGTTTCCAGCTTCATCTATGTCCCTAAAAAGGACATGAACTCATCTTTTTTTATGGCTGCATAGTATTCCATGGTGCATATGTGCCACATTTTCTTTATCCAGTCTATCATTGATAGGCATTTGGGTTGGTACCAAGTCTTTGCTATTGTATATGTGCCATATTTTCTTTATCCAGTCTATCATTGATGGGATTTGGTTTGGTACCAAGTCTTTGCTATTGTGAATAGTGCTGCAATAAACATACCTGTGCATGTGTCTTTATAATAGAATGGTTTATAATTCTTTGGGTATACACCCAGTAATAGGATTGCTGGGTCAAATGGTATTTCTAGTTCTAGATCCTTGAGGAATTGCCACACTGTCTTCCACAATGGTTCAACTAATTTACACTCCAACAGTGTAAAAACGTTCCTATTTCTCCACATCCTCTCCAGCATCAGTTGTTTCCTGACTTTTTTGATCGCCGTTCTAACTGGCATGAGACGGTATCTCATTGTGGTTTTGATTTGTATTTCTCTAATGACCAGTGATGATGAGCTTCTTTTCATATGTTTTTTTGGCCACATAAATGTCTTCTTTTGGGAAGTATGTGTTCATAGCCTTCACTCACTTTTTGATGGGGTTGTTTGTTTTTTCATGCAAATTTGTTTAAGTTCCTTGTAGATTCTGGAGATTAGCCCTTTGTCAGATGGATAGTTTGCAAAATTTTTCTCCCATTCTGTAGGTTGCCTGTTCACTCTAGTGGTAGTTTCTTTTGCTATGCAGAAGCTCTTTAGTTTAATTAGGTCCCATTTGTCAATTTTGGCTTTTGTTGCTATTGCTTTTGGTGTTTTAGTCATGAAGTCTTTGCCCATGCCTATGTACTGAATGGTATTGCCTAGGTTTTCTTCTAGGGTTTTTATGGTTTTATGTCTTACATTTAAGTCTTTAATCTATCTCGAGTTAATTTTTGTATAAGATGTAAGGAAGGGGTCCAGCTTCAGCTTTCTGCATATGGCTAGCCAGTTTTCCCAACACCAATTATTAAATAGGGAATCCTTTCCCCATTGCTTGTTTTTGTCAGGCTTGTCAAAGATCAGGTGGTCGTAGATGTGTGGCATTACTTCTGAGGCCTTTGTTCTGCTCCATTGGTCTATATATCTGTTTTGGTACCAGTACCATGCTATTTTGGTTAGTGTAGCCTTGTAGTCTAAAGTCAGGTAGTATCATGCCTCCAGCTTTGTTCTTTTTGCTTAGGATCGTCTGGGCTATATGGGCTCTTTTTTGGTTCCATATGAAATTTAAAGTAGTTTTTTCCAATTCTGTGAAGAAAGTCAATGATGGTAGCTTGATGGGGATAGCATTGAATCTATAAATTAGTGTGGGCAGTATGGTCATTTTCACCATGTTGGTTCTTCCTAGCCATAACGATGGAATGTTTTTCCATTTGTTTGTGTCCTCTCTTATTTCCTTGAGCAGTGGTTTGTAGTTCTCCTTGAAGAGGTCCTTCACATCCCTCCTTGAAGAGGTCCTTCACATCCCTTGTATTCGCAGGAATAGTTTATTATTACTTAAGAATCACAAGAAAGATCATAGGACTGTTAGACTTTTCATGCAAAAGTCAAGGGAAAGATGACTTCTACTAACTAGGTTTAAAGAGGTATCAGGAGACAAAAATAATGATGATTTCAGGAATGCCCTCCATTAGCCCTGTAAGCTCATTGTGCTGGTGAAAACTCTCTTTCCTTAGCAGAAGGTAAGCCCCAAGAGAGCAGAATTCTTTACGGTCTTACTCACCAGTTTCCATGGCTGCTGCATTTGTGCAGATTGTGTGCTACATAATGGCACCACAATTCAAGAGGATGTGATTCAAATCACAGACATCATAGATGTGCATGTTTACTGCCAAAATTATTCAGCAAAGACAGTACAACACCTTCTTTTAATAAAATTAGGATATACAATGATTTTCCAACAGATATAAGTAAAATACCTTAAGGAAGTGAATTCTTAAAAAATATCTCCCAAGCTAATGATCACCTGATATCTAGAGCCTTGAAGATTTCCTGACATATAGTATACACTCAATAAATATTTCTGAATGAATGAATAAAAATTTCCTACTAATTACTTTTCTATGAATCTGTATATTAATATGATGACTAATATTTTTTAAAGCTCCAGAATTATTATATACCAATGAAGAAATTTGCAAAGTAGCTAGTAACATAATTAATATACAGAAATCAGTAGTCAGTAGACAAATGGAACCGATTAGAGACCCCTGAAATAAAACTACACATCTACAACCAAGTGATCTTCGACAAAGCCAACAAAAATAAACAATGGAGAAAGGATACTCTATTCAATAAATTGTGCTGGGAAAACTGGCTAGCCATATGCAGAAGAGTGAAACTGTACTCCTACTTCTAACTATATAAAAATTAACTCAAGATGGATTAAAGATTCAAGATGGATGTTAGAATCTCAAATTATAAAAATCCTAGAAGAAAATGTAGGAAGTACTCTTCTAGATATTGGCCTAGGCAAATAATTTATGACTAAGTTCTCAAAAGCAAATGCAACAAAAAGAGAAATTGACAAGTGGGACCTAATTAAACTAAAGAGCTTCTGTCCAGCAAAATAAACTATCAGCAGTATAAACAGACAACCTACAGAATGAGAGAAAATATCTGCAAAGTATACATCTGTAAAAGGACTAATACCCAGAATCTGTAAGGAACTTAAACAGATCAACAAGCAAAAACCAAATAGCCCCATTACAAAGTAGGCAAAGGACATGAGCAGACACTTCTCAAAAGAATATATATAAGTAGTGGCCAGCAAACATATGAAAAAATGCTCAACATTACTAATCATCAGAGAAATACAAATTAAAACCACGATGAGATGCCATCTCACATCATTCAGAATGGTTATTATTAAAAAGTCAAAAATAACAGATGCTGGTGAGGTTGCAGAGAAAAAGGAATGCTTATATACTGTTGGTGGGAATGCAAATTAGTTCAGCCACTGTGAAAAGCAATTTGGAGATTCCTCAAAAAACTAAAAATAGAACTACCATTTGATCCAGGAATCCCATTACTGGTTATATACTCAAAGGAAAATAAATCGTTCTACCAAAAAGACACCTGTACTCATATGTTTATTACAGCACTATTCACAATAGCAAAGACATGGAATCAACTCAGGTGCCCATCAGTGGTGCACCGGATAAAGAAGATGTGGTGCGTATACATCACAGAATACTATGTGGCCATAAAAAAGATCAGCATTGTGTTCTTTGCAGCAACATGGATACAGCTGGAGGCCATTATCTTAAACAAATTAACACAGAAACAGAAAACCAAATAACTCATGTTCTCATTTATAAGTGGGAGCTAAACATTGGGTACACAGGGACATAAAGATGGGAACAATAAACATGAGGGATTCCAAAAAAGGGGAGGGAGGGAAGTAGGACAAGGGTTGAAAACCTACCTATCTGGTACTATATTCACCACTTGGGTGATGGGATCATTAGAAACCGAATTTTCAGCATTATGCATTACACCTGTGTTACAAACTTGCACATGTACCCCCGAATCGAAAATTAAACTAAATAAATAAAATTTAGAAAGAAAGACAATAAGCATGGGAAATCTTCCTTGAAGGAAATGTAAAAGGGTAATTGTTATGGGTTGGATTGTGCTACCCCCACCCCCATTCATATGTTGAAGTCCTTATCCCAAGTACCTCAGACTATGACTTATTTGGAAATGGGGTCATTGAAGATGTAATTAGAGAAGATGAAGTTATACTGGATAGGGTGGACTCCTTATCCAATATGACTGATGGCCTTATGAAAAGGGGAAATTTGGGGACAGACTGACAGAGAAGGAGAATGCCATGTGAAGATGAAGGCAGAGACTGAGGTCATGCTTCCACAAGCCAAGGAATGCCAAAGATTGCTAGCAAATCTCCAGAAGCTAGGAGAGAAGGCTGGAACATATTCTTGCTCAGAGTCATCAGAAGGAACCAACCTGTTAATACCCTGATTTCAGACTTCTAGTCTCCAGAACTGTGAAAGGATATGAGACAATATAATTCCATTGTTTAAGCCAACCAGTTTGTGATACTTTGTTATAGCAGCCCTAGCAAACTAATGCAGTAATAATACATGATACAGAGTGACTTTAGATTGAGGGGTCAGGGAAGGGCTCTTGGAGAAGTTGACATTTAGGTGAGACTGGAACAATGAGAAAAAGTCAGCCTTGGAAGACCCTGGGACAGGTATTTATTCAGAGGGAAAAAGAGGAGGGGAGTTGGGAGTCTTGTTACTGGTGGACTGGATAAATGACTTTTTTTTTTTTTTACTGAATAAACATTTATTGACAAGTATTTTGGAAGAGTTAACACAGACTCAAACAGTAACCATGTTACCCCCAGAGAGTAACTTGAACCTTTTGGTGTTTCTGTGATAGGTCAGCGTGTGTCTCTTTTGATAGTTCCACATACCCAAGTATATAGGACTGAATTCAGTAGCTATTTTTTAATAGTATAAAATTTCAATTCAGTACCAAAATGGCAATTTGAGGGATTTCTGTTTTCTACTTTTCAATTAATTGCTTTGTACAAATAGCAAGCACAGTGCCATGTGTCTAAGACCTCTGGTAGTTAGAGCTGGAAAGGAACAAGGGAGATTATTGCAGTTTACAAGGGAACAGTCAAGAAATATGGAGGAGTTAAATCAGGGATCACTAAAAAGAATGAAGACCCAGGAGTAGAACTCACTTTTTCTAATCCCAGTTGCATGCAATTTCTGCTGGTCCTGCAACAGCCTCCTCCAGAATCTTCGTGGGCAGTGAATATATTTTTGTTGATGTGAGAACATCAAAACAGTGCCTTGATTTGGAAAATATAAAGCAAAGGGGAAAAGGCAGTTTCTGGTAAATGGAAGTAATTCTCGGCAAGCAATTCTTATCCAGTTAGCGCTAAGGAATTTTGTTCATGTAGTGAGAATGAAAACACATTGAAACAAATAACCCAAGTTTTCCATAGCAGTTCCAGAAGACGAGGATATGGCTTGTTATTAATATTCTCCACTTGATTGTTCCTTTCTGTTCTGCTGGAGATGAAAGTGCCCTGTGGTCCTACTCAAGCAGTTGTTCATTAATCTCCAGACAGGGCTGGAGGAGCAATTGGAGGAGCCTAGCAGGCTGGACACACATGGAGCATTGGTGAGAAGCCCATGAACATGCCAGCCAAAGAGTGAGGCAGGCAAAGCTCCCCTTTCATACCCTCTTTGTTTCCTTTTCTGCAGATATCTCTTCTAAGAAGGAAATTTATTTTTAATGATGACTACCATGTATATTCACATTGAATTCTCACAACATAGCTGGTACTTAAGTATTTTTATGTCCAGTTTTCTGAATTGAACCTTGGGATTCAGAGGTTATGTCACTTACTTTATGGGGCATCATAAACTTAGCATAAAGTTTGTTTAAAATGTGGACTATTTGATCCAGTCTGGTCTGGATTCAAATTCCAGCCTCATCCCTTACTAGCTGTGGGAAATTGGGCAAGTTACTTATAACTTTCTATAGCTTGGCTGGGTGCAGTGGCTCACGCCTGCAGTCCCCGCACTTTGGAAGGCCGAGGTGGGAAGATAATGAGGTCAGGAATTTGAGACCAGCCTGGCTAACATGGTGAAACCCGTCTCTACTAAAAATACAAAAAGAACTAGCCGGGCGTGGTGGCAGGCACCTGAAGTCCCAGCTACTCAGGAGGCTGAGGCAGGAGAATGGCTTGAACCTGGGAAGCGGAGGCTGCGGTGAGCTGAGATTGTGCCACTGCACTCCAGCCTGGGCGACAGAGGAAGACTCTGTCTCAAAAAAAAACAAACAACAACAACAACAACAACAAACAACAAAAAAACACCTTTCTGTAGCTCAGTTTTCCTATCTGTAAAAGGAGATAATAATACTAATAGTTCTTTTGTCCTAGTGTTGTTGGGAGGAGTACATGTATCACTACATGTAGTGGTATTTGGAACACTGCCTGACAAATGATGATGAAGTAGGAGGAGCGTGAACTCAGGCCTGTTTGACTTTAAGCCTCCAGTGCTCTTTCTACTGTGCATAAGCTACATCTCTTTTCAGAAGGCCAGCTTCCCTCATGACACCTGACTATTCTTCAGACATTTGCCTCCCTTCCCTCCCACCATAAGTTACCTCCCCTGAATGCCAGTTCTTCTGGAACTACCAGGTGTTGGATTACTTAACCTGATGACTCACTGTAGGCTGGGATGTTACTGAGTGCTCCTGGCTTGATGGTGTGCTTTTTATTATGCTGGTGGTTTGGGTTGCGCAGGCTTGGAATGGGTTGTCTTAGAGGTTAAACAGCAACTGGTCGAGAGAGTGGACAGAGGATCCATGAACTGGGCAAGAGTTGGCTCTACTTTTCTATGTAAAGGGAAGACCAGTGCAGGAAGTACAGTCATTGCAGCAAATTCTAGATGACAGATCTTTGTGCCAGCAGGCCTTTACTTAACTCTCAAATATCTCACCATTTGTTAAAGGCCTTCCTTACTTGTGTGTAGGCCAGCCAGATCTGGGGGCAGCAAGTCATCTGAATCAAAGCTGGTCACTCCAGAATCTTTGTAGAAACTGATTGACGATTTTGATAGTCTTTCTGTGAATGAAACCATGTAAGATTTTCATTCAAAGATTCACATAATTTGGCGTTTGTTTTCTCAGGCTAAACTAATTATTTATGTTAAAATTTATCTCAATCTATACCACAAGACTAGGTGCTTGAATGACGGTTTGCCAAATAATCAATTTCTTATTCAAAAGTTTGTTTCTGCCTAAACCTTTTTAGGCTGGAGAGGATTTTGAATGCAAACCCTGATGGTGCAAAGAGGGTGCCCTGAAAGAAAAATTTTGGCAAGAATCAGAAAAGAAAACAAACCAATTTAGACTGTCTTCTACTGCTAACAACTGAACTAAACTGAAGTAAGAAGGGAGGCAGGCTAAAAGGCTGCACATCTTTTAAGGAAACAAAGCGTGTGTGTTGTGTGTGTGTGTGTGTGTGTGTGTTTGTGTGTATACACGCTTTATTTCTGTTGACAGATGGGTCTTAGCTACCAAACTTGGAAGAAATGTAGGCAGTAAATCAGTTTTCCCATTTTATGACAGACTTTATCATGAAAGATGATTCTAAATGTAAACACAGTGGGTAAAATGCCACTTAGAGGGAATTTAATAAACATACTAATTTAGACCTCAGCAAGAGAGCACCTAAATATCAAGCATAATGATATACCAGAAATCAAATATTCAGGATATCTATTTTAATCTAAGAGGAAACAGAACTCTTTATCCTAATCTTGCTGTAAACCCTTTGGCTTCCTAAAGTATGTGATCTTGTTAAATTAAAGGATTAAAGTGAATGCATCCTTACTTTGGTATGTACTTACAACTAAATAAATAACATGCTTGTTATGACTGCAAACAAAATGAATTAAGTGAAACAAGACAGACAGCATGGACTTGCTGATGTCTTTGTTTTTGACAGCCTCTAATCCTGGAAACAGGAAGATGTTGAGATGAATAAACATTCTTTGTCTTTGTGAGCTCCCAAGTGGTTAAGTCTATGCTAAGGAGTTCAGAAACTGTCACATCTAGAGACCTTGCATATGTATAAAGGAAATCTCTCCTTTCCATTGTCTTCTCTGTATCCTGCTTATCTGAAAATCCACTAATGCTTTAGCATTTGGGGCTCTTAAATAGAGTAAGGGGCGGGGGAGGGAGAAGAAAAATTCCTCGTGAGACTCTTTTGAAGAATTGTCCCCCTTGAATAGTGGTCCCAGTTTAGTCTCCATCAGCTGTCACTGAACCTTTCAAACAAAAACAGACCCAGTGCTGCCCATGAAACCTCATTTTCAGCAGCATTTAGCCCAGGGGCCACAGATGTGCGTCCCCTTTCTAAATGGAACGCTGTCCTGAGCCAAATATGTCAGCAGTTAAAAAGCCCACGAACACACCACAAATATTTGTTTATTAGGCATCAAAATGTGAAGTGGGCTACAAAACTGAGGGCTAGATTATTAAGACCAGATTGAAAAGTGCTGTGGTGGTGCCTGGGTAAATATCACTAGTGGTACAATACTGAAAAGATTGGGAAGTCATCAACCAGCCCTTCAGAACTGAAACACATGATTTAACCGCAAGCTGTACTTTATGAAATCTTAAACTGTAACACAAAGAGTGACCTAATTTAATCCATGTGGGCTACATGTTTGATGTCAACAGACTTTCCTTTTAAACAGCTCAGAGAATGCAACAGGGTCTTTAGTATTTAATAAAAGCTGGACTGTTTCCTGCTAAGTCACTTATCTTGAGGGATTAATTATTTTTACATTATGATTGATATTCCATGGATTTTATGGGTTTTCCATACCTTTTTATGCATGTCCTTTTTGCAAGGGACAATTAACCATAAGTCTTAAAACATTAGTCTCCTGCAGGTGTAATGGATGTGTAAGTAGGTCCTGAGGCAGACAGTGCTGCTCTCGCTGACGGGCTTCTGAGAGACACAGAATGAAGACAATAGTTGCTGTCAGAAGTACTATACATGATGCTTGCTTCATACAGAGGCTACTTGTGAACTTAACATGACAGATATGCACATATAGAAAAGTGCTTTCTAAACGACTCTTCTTAAAACAGTTTGATAATGCTTGTGGGCTGGAACTTCCCCATAGTTTAGGTCCACAACATGTTTTTTACCAGAGTAACATTCTGGCAACATGATTATAAGTTGTTTCTTCTACCAGGTAGACATCTAGTTAGCTGTTGACCTTTTTTCTTTAATATTATGATCACTAGCCTTAAATATTCAAGATGAGCACATTTCACAGCTGTATATGAGCCTTTTTTATTCTTCTTTTTTGAGATGGAATTTCACTCTTGTTGCTGAGACTGGAGTGCAGTGGTACAATCTTGACTGACTGCAACCTCTGCCTCCTGGGTTCAAGTGATTCTCCTGCCTCAGCCTCCCAAGTAGCTTGGACTACAGGTGCGTGCCACCACACCCAGCTAATTTTTGTATTTTTTTTTTTTTAGTAGAGATGGGGTTTCACCATGTTGGCCCGGATGGTCTCGATGTCTTGACCTTGTGATCCTCCCGCCTTGGCCTCCCAAAGTGCTGGGATTACAGGTGTGAGCCACCTCACCCGGCCCCTATAGGAGCCTTTGTAAAAGGCCCAGTGGGACTAAAATTTCTAGTGTCAGTCCATCAAGAATAGTTGAAAATGATACAGTGTCTGCCTTCAAGTAGCCCTGAGGATCTCTAGGTTGATAAAAGCAGGGATAAAATAACTAGATTTTTTTTTTTTTTAAAAAGGTAAGCAGGGGAACACTCAGGCCTGTGCCCCATCCCTAGCCATACTCAATCTTGTAGAACTTTGCTGCTCAACCTGATTGTCTGTAGACCCCAGCATCAACATCAACAGAGGATAGGTTAGAAATGCAGACAGCTGCCTTTCCTAGACCCTACTGAATCAAAATCTACATTTTAACAGAAACCCTAGGTGATTCATAGGCACAATTTAAGTTCAAGAGGCACTGCTTTAGAGGGCTTTGGGCGTGGTTTTAGGAGGTCATAACTAGTTGGGTTGATCCTTTAGAAAGTACCAAAGAGAAGAAAAATTTTCTTTGTTGGATATTGTCTTAGTCTGTTTTGTGTTGCTCCAAAAGAATACCTGAGACTGGGTAATTTATAAAGAAAAGACATTATTTAGCTTACAGTTTTCCTAGCTGAGAAGTTCAAGGGCATGGCCTTGGCTTCTGGTGAGGGATTTCATGCTGCCTCACAGCATGATGGAGAAGGTCAAAGGCGAAGCAGAGAGGTGAAAAGGGGGATAAACCTGAGGGGCATCCTAGCTTTATAGCACCCATTCCTGAGGGAACTCATTCATCCCCATGAGAGCTAATCCAGTATTTTAGTAGTGAGAACACACTCACTGTACCATAAGAGCAGAACCAAGCCATTCCTGAGGGATGCACTCCCTTAATCCAAACACCTCCCACTAAGCTCACCTCCTAACACCTTCACACTGGGGATCAGATTTCAACATGAGATTTGGTGGGGACAAGCCATTCATATCCAAGCCATAGCATTTTGATGTAACCCTGGAACATTAGAACAGATAAATTACTATCAGGTTTTGAGGTATTAAAAAAACTATATTTCGAATTAAGTAGTATAGGATGGTGTCCAGTACTGAACATGAACAAGAAAAGCCACTTTTTTTTTTTTTTTTTTGTATTCCTCTGAAAATGCCTGAGGCTGAGTACAGTAAGAAAGGAAGTAGGGTGGGCCCATTCTTGCTTCAGTTTTATTACAGCTTTAAAGTTGAACTCTGCTTCTCAATTTTGAATTTGAACATTCAAATATTTTGGACTAGCAGAGCCATCATAATTTTAAGTTTTTCCTTTGAAAGAAAATAGGAGGAGTTTTTTTTTCCCCCCCCCAGGACCAGACCTTTAACATCTTAAAAATACTTTGGCTAATAGTATATAAAAACACACATTCTACATACTGGAGGAAATTTAATGTTCAAACCAAATTATAATATATTATTATTTGTATTCACTCTGACATTTATCATGTATAATAAAAGGAAATGCATCCACATCAGGTATCTTTCATTTTTAACTTATCAAAAATAAATTCACAAAGTAAAACATTTAAGGAGTAAAAGAGGTATAAAATGAAAAAAAACCAAAAAGAGTCTTTTTTTTCCTACCACTTCAGGCTCCTCTTCCAATACTGAACAAATAATTATAGTTAATCTGTTTTCAATATCTTTCCAGAGAAGTTTTAAAATTTTGCACACCCTCATCTATCTTTCTCTCTCAATCTTTTTCTGATTTTAATGTTTTTAAAATTTGCACAATGGAATTATATCACACAGATTTTATAGTATCTTGCTTTTTTCACATAATTTGTTTTTCAGAACTTCTTTGTCACCATTTACGTATATGTGTCATTAAAAAAACTTTTTATTTGGAAATAATTTCAAACTCACAGAAAAGTTGCAAGAATAAGACTGGTACATTATACCCTTGTCTAGATTCACATATCTGATAACATTCTTCCCTATCTGATTTATGATTTGGGCTCTGTCATCTCCTTCTTCTTTCTGTGTCCCACTTTGTTTTGTTGTCTCTCTCTCTCTCTCTCTCTCTGTGTGTGTGTATATATATATGGAAGGGTATATATTTTTTATCTGAATCATTTGAGAGTAAATTGCCTACATTATGGCACTTTGTCCCTAGATATTTCAGTGTATATTTTCTAAAAACGGGGAAATTCTCTTACATTGCCATTATATTATCAACGTCAGTAAATTTGGCATTGGTACAATACTTTAATCTATTATCTGTATTTCAGTTTTAGCAGTTGACCTAACAATGACTTTTCCTAGTGTTTGTTTTCCTCCAGTATGAAATTAAGTGTAGGACCAGGTATTACATTGAGTTGCCATGCCTTTTTAGTTAGCTTTACACAGGAATATTACCTTGGCCGTTCTTAGTTCCTCTTCTATCCCTATCCACACATTTTAAAATAGAAAATTCCTTCTTATCGATTTGTCTGATATTTCCTTAGATTAGGTTTAGAATCTACTCCTTGGGCCGGTTGCGGTGGTGCATGCCTGTAATCCCAGAGCTTTGGGAGGACAAGGCGGGTGGATCATGAGGTCGGGAGATGGAGACCATCCTGGCTAACATGGTGAAACCCCATCTCTACTAAAAATACAAAAAAAATTAGCCGGGTGTGATGGTGGGCACCTGTAGTCCCAGCTACTTGGGAGGCTGAGGCAGGAGAATGGCGTGACCTGGGAGGCGGAGATTATAGTGAGCCGAGATGGAACCACTGCACTCCAGCCTGGGCGACAGAGCGAGACTCTGTCTCAAAAAAACAAAACAAAAAAAGGAATCTGTACTCCTTGCACTTAATACTATGTAACTGACATGCCCTTTTCAAGATATTGCATCTGCAAACACGTGATGTCCTTATGTTAATTTTAATTATTCATCAAAGGGTTATCCATTTTTTCTACTATATGTTAATAGTTTCCACTTTCTCCTTTGCAATTAATAAGCATTCTGTTGGGAGATAGTTTAAGGCCATACAATCCTGTTGCTCATTAAAATTTCCCCCTCAGTTTGGCTTTTTTTGACCATTCTTGCCTGAAATAATCTTTAGTATGATAGTTGCAAAAGGATGACCTTCTGTCTTCAACACTCACTCAACATTTAGCTGTTACACTTGGCATTCTACTATAATCAAGAGCCGCCCCTTCTCCCTTAATTAATTTGCATAGTCTCTTTTTTTTCCCCCGATTAGAATTCATTATTGAACTGAGTTTGGCCCTCCAGTTTTCCTAGAATTGACTAATGAGTGATCTTTCAACTGACTCCTCTGTCCTTCTGTCATGTTCCAATCATTTTTTGTTTTGTTTTTGAGCACTTTTCTATTTTCTCATGTAACAAGATGTTCTAGGATAATCTTGTATTTACCCCAGCCTTGGAATCAGTCACTTCCCAAAGAACCCTGATTGTTTTTAGTGAAGAATAAGGTTAGAGACCAACCTTAAGGTCTGAGAAGTAGGTGTGCTTATTTCCACTGGGGTGCCTTCCATTCATGAGATGAATCCCAGTTCGTTGTGATGTATAAAATAGACTTTATTTTTTAGTGCAGTTTTAGGTTCATAGCAAAATTAAGTGGAAAGTACAGAGAGTTCACATATACTATAGCCCCCCAACCAGTCTCCTTTACTATCAATATCCAGCACCTGAGTGGTACATTTGTTACAATCAATGAACTTACACTGACATATCATTATCATCCAAAGGCTTTAGTTCAAATTAGTGTTGTTCATTCTGTGGGCTTTGACAAAATGTACAGTGACATGTATCCACCACTATCGTATAACACAGAATAGTTTTACTGCCCTAAAAAAATATTCTGTGCTCTGTCTATTCATCCCTCCCTCTATTCTAACCCCTGACAACCACTTATCTTTTTATTGTCTCCATACTTTTGCCTTTTTGAGAATGTCATATAGTTGGAATCATATAGTATCTAGCCTTTTCAGACCGGCTTCTTTCACTTAGTAATATGCATTTAAGATTTCACCATGTCTTTTCATGGTGTTATTTCTTTTTATAAATAATTTCTAAAAAGAATAATTTCTAATTTCTTTTTAGACAATAATATTTCATTGTCTGGATGTACCATAGTTTATTTGTCCATGCACCAAATGAAGGTCAGATAGGTTGCTTCCAACTTGTGGCAATTATGAATAAAACTGTTAAAAACCTCTATGTGCAGGTTTTTGTGTGGACTTAGTTATTAACTGAGTAAATACCAAGGAGTGCAATTGCTGAATTGTATGGTAAGAATATGTTTAGTTTTGTAACCGAGTGTCAAACTCTTTCCCAAAGTGACTATACCATTTTGCATTCCTACTAGCAATGAATGAGAGTTCTTACTGCTCTGCATTCTTGCTAGCATTTGGTGTTAGTGTTTTGAATTTTGACCATTCCAAGGTATGTAGTGATATCTCATTGGTGTTTTAATTTGCAATTCTCCAGTGACATAAGATATTTAGCATCCTCTTATATGCCTATTTGCCACCTGTGTATCTTTTTTGGTGAGATGTCTGTTCATGTCTTTTGCTCAGTTTTTATTCTGGTTGTCCGTTTCCTTACTGTGGACTGTCTTATGAGTTTTTTTTTTTTTTTTTTGCACATTTTGGATAACAGCCCTTTATCAGATGTGTCTTTTGCAAATATTTTCTTCTGTGGCTTGCCTTCTCATTCATTTACATTCATTTAATATTATCCCATTTATAGATTGCTAAGGTTTTTTTTTTTTTTTTTTGAGATGGAGTCTCTGTCACCCAGGCTGGAGTGCAGTGGCGCGATCTCGGCTCACTGCAAGCTCCGCCTCCCGGGTTTACGCCATTCTCCTGCCTCAGCCTCCCAAGTAGCTGGGACTACAGGCGCCCGCCATCACGCTCAGCTGAATTTTTTGTATTTTTTTTTTTTTTTTTTGGAGAGACGGGGTTTCACCATGTTAGCCAGGATGGTCTCAATCTCCTGACCTCGTGATCTGCCCGCCTCAGCCTCCCAAAGTGCTGGGATTGCAGGTATGAGCCACCGTACCTCGCCAAATTACTGAGTTTTACTTGCTAATTTTTTTTTAGTATGTCTGCATCTTTGTTCATGAAGGATATTTGTCTGTGGCTTTCTTCTCTTTTAATGTCTTTGGTTTGTTATTAATGTAACGCTGGCTTTATTAATGAGTTGGGAAGTGTACTGTCCTTTCTAGTATTATTTCTTCCTTAAATGTTTGGAGAATTCACTCGTGAAATCATGTGGGCCTGGAGTTTTCTTTTTTAAATTATATTTTGAACACAGTTTTTAGCTGTTAATACAACTTATTTAATAGATGTAGAACTATTCAGTTATCCATATAATTTTGAGTGAATTTATTGGATTGATGGTCTTTATTTTTGATTTTATTAATTTCTGCTCTTATCGGTATAATTAACTCTCTTCTACAGGTTTTGGATTTATTTTACTCTTCTTTCTGTAGTTAAAGTGGAACTTTTGATTACTAATTTGAAACATTTTAAATATAAAAATCTAATGTTGGGAGGCCGAGGTGGGCAGATCACGAGGTCAAGAGATTGAGACCATCCTGGCCAACATGATGAAACCCCATCTCTACTAAAAATACAAAAAATTAGCTGGACGTGGTGGCACGCACCTGTAGTCACAGCTACTCAGGAGGCTGAGGGAGGAGAATTGCTTGAACCCAGGAGGCGGAGGTTGCCGTGAGCTGAGATCTCACTGTTGCACTCCAATCTGGTGACAGAGTAAGACTCTGTGTCAAAAAAAAAAAAAAAAAATTAATGTTGTAAATTTTCCTCTAAGTACTATTTTAGCTGTATCTCACAAATTTTGACATATTATACTCTCATTTTGATTCATTTCAAAATATTTTTTAAAGTTGCTTTGATAGTTCCTTTTTGATCCAAATTTAGTAATATATATTTTTGATCTATAAGTATATCATTTACTTTCCAAACGTTTGGAGTTTTTCAAGTGTCTTTTTGTTATTGACTTCTAGATTAATTCAATTATGGTATAACATACTTTATGTAATTTATGTTTGTTTTTCGTTTGGTGAGGTCTACTTTATGGTTCAAAATATGGTTTATCTCTGTCAATTTCCTTGTGTACTTGAAAAAAAGTGTGTTGTGCTTTTGCTTGATGTCATGTTCTATAAATATCAATTAGGTTAACTTGGTCATCTATATCCTTCCTGATTTTCTGCCACCTTATTCTATCAGTTACTGACAGGAATGTTGAAATCACCAATTGTAATGATGGATTTGTTCATTTCACCTTTTAGTTCTATTGTGTTTTGTTTCATGTATTTTGAAGATCTGTTGTTATGTGTTTACAATTTAGGATTATGTCTTGTTGGATAATTGATCTCTTTGTTATTATATAATGTCTTTCTTTATTCTTGATTATATTTCCTGTTCTGATGTCTACTTTGTCTGATATTATTGTAGCTATTCTATAGCTTTCTTTTAGCTAATGTTTGCATTGTATATCTTTTTTATCCTTTTACTTTATCTATATCTTTATATTTAAAGTGGATTACTTATAGACAGCATACAGATGATTGTAGCTTTGAAATCTAATATGACAATCTCTTTTAGTTGCTGTGTTTAGACTATTCACATTTAATGTGATTATCAATATGGTTGGATTAAAATCTACTATCTTCAAAGTGCTATTTGTTCCATCTGTTGTTTGTTTCTTTTTTTCTTTTTTACTCCTTCTCTTATGTTAAGTACACATTTTTTAGGATTCTATTTTATGTCCTGTATTGAATTTTTTTAGCAATTAGAATTTACAATATATATTTCTAATTATTAGAATCTACCTAGGAATATTTTTAATGCCATTTCATGTATGCTATAAAGACCTTAAAACAGCATAGACCCAACCTCTCCTTCCCATCCTTTGTGGTAGTTATGGTACGTTTTACTTCTACAAATGCTTTAAACAAACAATTCATTGCTACCAAGTTCTTGATTTTCACATTTATGTTTCATAACAATTAAAACAGAAAAAAATGAATTTTACTTGCATTTATTTCAAGTATTCTTTATTTCTTTGTATATGTATATGTATATATATACATATATGTATATATACATATGCATATATGTATATATACACATATATGTGTATGTGTATGTGTATACATGTATGTGTATATGTAAATACATACATATATACACACACACACACGCACACTCACACGTTTTTGTGTTGTATCATTCCTCTTTCTTTCTTTTTTTTTTTTTCAGGGGCAAGGTCTTGCTCTGTTGCCCAGGCTTCAGTGCAGTGGCACCATTGTAGCTCACAGCAGCCTTGAAGTCCTGGGCTTAAGCTGTCTTTCCACCTCAGTCTCCTGAGTAGCTGGGACCACAGACACACACATTTGTTTTTTCTTTAATTTTTTTTTTTAAAGGGTAGGTCAGCTGGCAATAAATTTCTATAGTTTTGGTGTGCCTATGAACATTTTTAGATTTTTATTTCTTTATTTTTGAAATTCATTTTTGCTGGGGATTGTATTTTGTTTTGACATTTTCATCTCTCGGTATTTTAGAGGTATTACTCTTTTATGTTTGAGTTTGAATAATTTTTGAAGAAAAATCTGTCCTTAAAATCGTTTTTCTTTCTAAAGTAATGTGTCTATTTTCTCTGGATGCCTTCAAAGATTTTTCTTGGTGTTTTGCTTTTAGGAATTTAAATATGATTTGCCTATGGTGTGTCTTTTATTTTCTTTCCTGTATTTTTTTTTTGTATCTGTGGTTTGGCATCTATTATTAATCTTGAAAAATTCTTGGTTATTATTTTTTCAATTATTTCCTCTGTCCTATTCACTGTCTTCTCCTTCTGGGATTCCAGTCATTTGACATTGTCACATATCTCTTGAATATTCTATTCTTTTTTTCTTTCTTTCTGTTTTAATTTGGAAATTTTTGACCCATTTTCTAGTTCACTGGTTCTTTTCTTGCTTGTGCCTACTCTACTTATGAGCCCGTTGAAGGCATTCTTCTTCTCTGTTACTATACTATTGAGTTCCATTTGATTCTTTCTGTACTTTCCATCTAGGTGCTAAAATTGCCCATGTGACATTACATATTGTCCACATATTCCATTAGAGCCTTTAACATATTAATTGGCCGGGTATGGTGGCTCATGCCTGTAATCCCAGCACTTTGGGAGGCTGAGGCAGGCGGATCATCTGAGGTCAGGAATTCAAGACTAGCTTGTCTAACATGATGAAACTCTGTCTCTTCTAAAATTACAAAAATTAGCTGGGCATGGTGGTGTGTGCCTGTAATCCCTGCAATTTGGGGGGCTGAGGCAGGAGAATCACCTGAACCTGGTAGGTGGAGGTTGCAGTGAGCTGAGATGGCTCCACTGCACTCCAGTCTGCATGACAGAGCGACACTCTGTCTCAAAAAACAAAAACCGAAACAAACCATATTAATCATAGTTATTTTAAATTGCATGTCAGACATTTAACATCTTTGTTTAATCTCACTCCAGTTGTGGTGGTAACTTGTCTTTTGGGAGTGTGTTTTTTCTTGCTTTTCATACACTTTATATTATTATTGTTATTATTGTTGAAAACTTAACATCTAGTGTAGAACATTAGAGACTGAGGTAATTAATTTTTATACTTGGAAATGGTCATACAATTTCCTTCAACTAAGCCTTTAGTACCAGGGTTTGAGATAATCTAATTGGGAGTTGGACTGGGATTGAGGTTTGCTGTTGCAATGATGACTCTGAGTGTAACATGAGCTTTATATTTGTTTAGGGAAACCTTGTGTGTAGGGTAGGAGTTGGTTTGAGAGAGGAAGTTTTTTTTCAATGATTGCTCTATCCTCAGCCTCAAGTTTTCCCTTGGTTCTGTGCTTCAGGGAGGTCTGTCTCTTGCATGCTGCTTGTGACTCAGTGCTGTTTAGCCAGGTAGTGGGGGCTAAGGGGGAAGGGGGTTCTCCATTGTTTTGTTCACATCTCAGTCTTAGGCAGTCAATGTGTCCCTGTATCTTGGCAGTGTGACCTTATCAGTTATCCTGCCCTACCCCCAGTGATATTCTGAACTCTGCACATATTCCTGCTCTTCCCTTAGGGGTCCAGGTTTATTTCTTGTTTTCTTCTCCCCAGCGGCAGTGGGCTTTAACAAATGTCCTAAGTGTGATGGCATTTTTGCTCTTTTCCCTACAGATTAAAGCTTTCCTCCCCTCCACTCCCCATAGGTAAGATGGGAGAGAGGGGTCTGGATAAATTTCTTGCCCTTCCTCCAGTGATTGCTGTTCTCCTTCCTCAGTTCTGCACCAGAAGGAAGACTTTTTCAGGACTCCCAGTTGCTTCTGCAAATGTTCAGTTGGACTTGTAAGGGAAAAATATCCCCTGTATTTTCTGCCACTTTGGGCTTTACCCTCCCATCAGTTTACTATTGGCTTCCAGGAATTTGCCTCTCTCTCTACCTGAACTCTTGTTACTGGTGTTTGTGTCTTACCCAGGTAGGTTACTGTTCATTTCTTGCGTCTCCCTATATGTACCTCTTTCTCCCTTGATTCTGGGCTGGTTGGTTCCACTGTGACATTAGTATTCTAATAGATTCAAAAAAATCATGAATTGGCTGTTTCTCTATTTTTTTCATTGAAATGTTGACAGTGTTGCTCTTCTTACCTTTTTACATCTCTGAACTGAGATTAGAAGTCTATTATTGTTTTAAAAATTATAATAGTGGATATGTATTTTCAGAAAGAAATAAAATAGGACAAACTATGCATATTCCAGAGGCAACTTCCCACTGTCAGTAGGAACTAAAAAAGAGATTGAGGAAAGCACATAATGAGTAAAATATGGTCACATTCGCATAGGATTACAGAGGGTTGAGTATAATGTTCTGAAATACCAAAGAAAAATATATGCAGCACCAGTTCTTCCGTTGAGAGCTATTTACAAAACCTCCTAGAAATTAGTGTTTTGCAACCATATAGGGAGATGCCAAAAAGGAGGCATCACTGGCTTACTCAGTATCATTTATGGATTCCAAACTCTTCTGCTTTATTACCTCTAAATTGTCATTAAAATCTAAATAATAAGTGCTATTTATTTTTGTTCATTAAATGACTAATTTGTTCTTCAGAATCTAACATGGATACTTTAATAAAATGTTACTATAATTAAACATGATACGAATGAAGAGGGAGCCCGGGACATGGAGGCAATAGAAGGAAGAAAGGACGATTCATTTGGAAATAACTCTTTTTAAAAACAAAAATACCTGTAGAACACTGAACAGATACGAGCCATTCTTAGCTCAGTACTGATGAATTAACCCAGGCAAAACAATGAGACGTTGTCTCTCCAAAAAAAAAAAAAAAAATTAACCTGGCACAGTGGTGTGCACCTGTAGACCTAGCTACTTGAGAGGCTGAAGCAGGAGGATCACTTGAGCCCAGGAGCTCAAGGCTGCAGTGAGCTGTGATTGTGCCCCTGTGCTTCAGCTTGGGTGACAGAGCGAGACTGTCTCTAAAACAAACAAACAACAACAACAAACTGGTGGATTGTTGGGACTGTTGGCTAGTGGAGAAAGAACTGGCCTAAAGCCTGGAAACTGGAGCTTTCTTCTCTATGTAACTTTTAGCAGATTAATTCATATTTCTAAATCTCACGTATTCTAAATATCAAAAGATGTGTAACATGCCTCCTACAGTAATGATTGCTAGAGTATGGATACTGTCTTCTGATATTTAATGTCTTCCAAAAGCCTGCATGGATGCCCATAATAGACTGTTATCTGCAATTTGTTATATGGCTTCACAAACTACGCCCGATCCATGCACTTTTCCATACTGGAAGTTCCTACGTCATGTTTCACCCGATTGTATACTACTAGGTATTTGCAGTTCTCAGATGTTCATATTGTTGAATGATACAGGTTGTCCTGAAGTTAGACTCTAACCTCACCTGGAACCCAGCTGAAAGCTGAAATTTTTACAATTGTGCAGAGCTTTCCTCTAGTGATGGAAAGTATGGTGGAATTACTTCATTGCCTCATGTTTGGGGATAAAGACTGTTGGAGCGCACATGCTCATGTGACTTAAGAGTTTCTAGATACTCAAATCTAACTTGTGGAATATTACAAAGAAATCTTATTTAAGTACTTTCAGAAGGAAAATGAAGTCTCTTTCCATGCCCTCAAACAAAATAAAATGATCTTGACTATAGCAACACAAGGACTGTGTTGTATTATCTGCAGAACAGGGGAAAATATTGGAGGCTACACAAATTAAGTAGGTGTGAGCCGTTTGCCAATCTTGAGGGAAGTGAGTGCTCTCTGCAGAAAGAAGCATCACGGCGGAGAGGGAAAGAAGTCAGCTTTTCTGTAAGTACTCACAGTAGAGTCAGGAGCACCTGTCAGGGCAGCAGCACTGTAGCATCCTGACAGGTGCTAAAAGAAAGTTGGAGTCTTTGATTCATGGGACCCAGTGCTCAAGTTTCAAAGCTTTTGTCCAGTTTATATAGAAATATGGGCTCCATTGAAATAAAAGCTGGAGAAGTGGCAACATTCTAGCCAGACTTGCAAAAATTATTTCATGTGTCTGTTGAGCAAGTTTTGGAGGTGCCATTGTGCTCAGTGTGAAGAAGTTACTATTGATTAGTAATGTTTACTGTGAGCCTAGAATGGAGATACTGATTCCTGGCCCATTGGAGATCTCAAAGAGGGTTGCATTTCATTTTTGAAGCAAACTTGGGACATTGTTTATAAACCAACTAGGAATACAGTCTTCCCCCCTTATTCATGGTTTTGCTTCCTCTGGTTTCAGTTACCAGCAGTCCACTGTGGTCTGAAAATATTAAATGGAAAATTTCGGAAATAAACAATTTCTAAGTTTTAAAGTGCATGCTGTTCTGAGTAGTGTGATGAAATCTCCTTCCATCCTGCTCCATCCTGCCCAGGATGTGAATCACCCCTTTGTCCGGTGTATCTGTGCTGAAGACTCTCCCTGCCTGTTACACACTTATTAGACATCTCTGTTATCAAAGTGGCCACCATGGTATCACAGTGCTTGTGTTCAAGTCACCTTTATTTTTCTTCATAATGGCCTCAAAGTGCTAGAGTAGTGATGCTGGCATGTTTTTATAATTGTTCTACTTTATTATTCGTTATTTTTGTTCATCTTGGACAGTGCCTTATTTATCTTAAACTTTATCATAGGTATATATGTATAGGAAAGAACGTATTATAGAAAGGATTCAGTACTATCTGCCATTTCAGGCATCCACTAGGTTTCTTGGAACATATCCTCTGTGGATAAGGGCCAACTACCACAAAAAGCATATTTTAATAAATCTGAAATGCTTAGAGATTTTACCTGTCCCCTTGAAATTTTTCAGGGCTCAAGTTTGTTTTTATCTTCCTGCTGTCTAGTTGAAAATTTTAAATAACCCCCCTTTCCACCACAACACAATTTAAAAATCTACTTTCCCTTTTTATTCTTCTGTAGACTTGAATGTAGAAAGCCTTATAAAATATGTGTTTGTACAGGCTGCCCTATTTTTTTAGTTGCTGTACTAATTTGACTATAAGCTCTTTTATTTGCTTGAGTAATTTTAAGCTTTGCACCCACAGAGAAAAGGTGGTAACCAGATTCAGCAGAAAATAGCAGAGAGGACAGTAGAATGCTTGCCTTGCTGTCTTGATGTCCATTTGAGCCAGAAAATAGTGCTAGGGCCACACTTGTTGTTTTGAAGATGAGAGGGAGATTTTTGTTTTAATTATTCAGGCCACTTCCTTGAGTAGTGGTGGCTTTCCGTGGTTAGGGACCTGAGGTTTTGAGACGATGTTGACATCTCAGAAATATTTTTACTGCCAAGAAAAGTATTGTACAGTGGCTTACAGAAATATCCTCAGACATCTCAATCCACCTTTTTTCATAGGAGGTTCTGTAGTGTTCATTCATTCTACCCCCTGCTTGCCACTGTCAGCTTCACCCATTTAACTCTTCATTTCCCTCATCATCCCTAATGGTCTATTTGCTTACTTTTGTTTCTATGGACATTAGGTTCCCTCTTAATGGATGTTTACAATCTCCTAATTGCATATAGGCTGTTGGCCTGTCAGGAGATTTTTTTTGTGTGTAATGTTTTTATTCAGTTGCCTGCCAATTTCTTTCCTTGCCTGTCAAATTCTATGCTTCAGCTTTTGTTTTTTCCCGTGATTCTTAAACTTTAGTGTACAAAGAAATTCATTAGGAATAAATAAATGCAAGTTTTTAGACCTTTTTTTCCTCAGAGATTCTAATTGCTAGCTGGGAGGCCCAAGAATCTGTACTTTTAACAAATCACATAAATAATTCTGATACAATAGACCAGAACTCCAGCAGTAGACTGAGAAATACTGCTCTTTGATGTTTAAATTATTTTAGAAAAGTTACATTTTACCTTTGTGGGTTTATTTTATTTTATTTTATTTTATATTTGTATTAAGCAAAAAATAAAATAACAAAATTATTTTATTTTATTTTATTTTTTGCTTAATACAAATAAAATCATTAGAACAGCTTTAATTTTGTGTAAAAACTCAAAGTACAATATATTGACTGCATTCCAGCATTCCCATTCAAGTGTGCCACATTGCTTCCAGACCTCCAATACCAGCATCTTCTCTTATCCCAACCCATGGTACACCAGGCTACTGGATTATCCTATTCCATGACTGTGAATGGTTAAATCAAGTTTAAGCTCTGACATTTTATTTGAAATCACTTTATTGCAAGTGAAATTGTGCTTTTGGATCTGATTTCAAAAGTATTGTTTCTAAGCTTTAAATTAAGTACCATTCAGTGCTATAAATAATAAGGAAAAAAATAGAATTTATTTCTAAAAGCTGCCCTTCTTGCCCTCACAAAATATTTATTTCCCTTATGAAAGTCCCAAGGGTTGGACAGGCCTAATTCAAGGCTAAAAGATAGCAGGGAGTAGCAAGTTTCCCAGTTACTGTGTGACCTCAGCCTGACAGATATTCACAGTGAAGAAAAATAGATGATTAGTAAGGATATGATCTAGTGGACAGAATTCTAAGTCAATAATCAAATTTCAGCTTTATTCTTGACATTATGATTAATCTCTTGAAAATAATTTTACTGCTCTTTGTTTTCCTTTCTGGTTCACAAACAGAGCAAAGAAACACCTCTGGGTAGAATATGGCGCTCTGGAAATTTGATATCTAACAGAAAGATATCTGATAGCCAGCTTGATAGTAGTAAAAATAGGCATAATTAATTTAACAAAAAAATAAATTACCAGCACTAGTTGCCAATCTTGAAACTATTATATACGTTTGTCTCTTAAAACTGTATTTTAGTGTAAAATATGTTTTAAACCATGTTTTACACACATGATTATTTGAAGGGAAGCATAGCACAAGGTCAAAAATTTAGATGCTGTATTTCTCATAAGTCTCTTAGGAGCAATTTTATTATGATAATACCAATGGGCTTCTGATTTTAAAAGGTGTTGAACTCAGCATTTATTGATCAGCATAATGAATCTATTGTAAAGTAGAATAGTCGTAGTGTGTCCCTGCACTCCAAATACCATTTTTGGGAAGCACTAGACTTGATCACGAAAATAAAAGAAGAAAGAGCGCTATAAGTACCTGGGGTGTAACAACTTAAAATGAGTAAATGACTGTAAATTAAGGAAATTAAGATAGATTAAGGAGAATATGAGAAGATTTTTATGTAATAGAACTGATACTCCCACTGTACTGTGTGTCACTCCATCTGATCTCCCACGGCACTTATCTCAAGGAGATTGTAATTATGTGTTTCTATGTCTTTCACTCTCATCAGACAGCAAGTTCTCCTGAGGCAGGCACTATGCCTTAATTATCTGTTCCTCACAGCAACTGGTGCAACGCCTAGCATATAGCACACAGTCAGTGTGTATTGGTGGATAAATGGATTGATGGGCACATGGAAGAGTGAATAGAACATTATACTGAGGGAATAAAACATGCAACACAAACGGAAACATTAGATTGACATCCAGAACTTTCTCAAAAAAAAAAAAAAAAAAATTCTGAAAACCTTGTGCTTTGGAATCTGAGAGTAAAGGGTCTGAAATTTCCAGGAAAGCAAAGTATTGTCTAAGAGATAAGTTTTCTCAGACCTGTGAGATGATTACTTTACTATCATCTCATTGCATGGTAATTTGGCTGGTGGTAGATTTTAGTCTTAAAACAATTCTTCCTTGAAAATAGAAAGTTATTGCACCACGTGTTTTAGATGAGAAGTCTGATTTTCATTCCCTTGTAGGTTGTATTTTCTCTCTAGAACCTTTAAAGTTTTTCCCTTATTTTTCATGTTTGGAAATTTCATGGTGATGTGATGAAATTGCTATCTTTTGCTGTACTGGGCTTGATTGAAGAGTTGAGTCCTTAAATTCTGGGAACGTATTTTGACTGAGCACTTACTGATGTTCTCACTCATTTTCTCTATACTCTTATTCTGTGAGTCCTACCATTTAAATTTTAGACTCTTGGACTACAAACTCTTATTTGTTTATATTTTCTCTAATTTTTTGTAGTCCTTTTGATCTACATTCTTAGTGATTTATTTTTACTATTCTTTAGCAGTTATATTCTTTATTTTAAAGCATTCTTTCTTTCTTCTTCCATGACTGTTTCTTTTTCATAAACTACTAATCATCTTTTCCTAATGTGGTTTTTCAAATCTCTCCAAGGATGCAGATTAAACTTCTTAAAAAAACCCTGAACTATCTTTAATTTCTAAGTTGTCTGTTTCTGCTTCATCTCTTTCTCTTTCTCTGTAAGAGCTTTTCTTATATGTCTACGCGTCCATGATTATCAGTTCATAGTTAAGAGTGAGACGGTAAAAGATTATCAGCAGATTTGAATACATTGGTGAGAATATCTATATTCTCTTTGGAGTGAATGGTCTGGCAGAAGACTGATGCATTGGGAATCCTCCTTGTGACTGAATGTGGAGGTCTCTTCTGCTGTCATCTGATATCTTTAGAGAAGGCCTACGACTTTTTGATGTTGAACTCAAATTTATTCTGTATTGTGGGAATGGGCGGGATGGAGCAGTTGACAATTTCATATACAGACTTCCAATTAATCTTCTATTTAATCTTTGTATCTCACTTCTGTGCTCGCTTACCCCTCCCTGACCACACAGTATGTATATTGCTGAGTCCCAAGCCTCTTTCTGGTTCTTTTGGATCGATGGACAGTATTCTCCACTGGATCACTCTTCATACATTGTCCAGCGTGTAGCTTCTCCTAGCCTCTTTCCCTATTCCTGGAACCTCTTTGATTATTCCACAACTTTGTTGAGAACTCTTACTCACTATTGGCCTATCAATTTTGTTTACTGTTGAGGGTTTAACCTCATGTTTTTCTTTTGCAATAATTTAAATGACTTTCAGGAAGGAAAAGATAAGCACTTATTATGTATTCACCATCTTTAATCAGTTGTGGGAGCATTTTAAAATAGAAGTGCTTGATAAAATTTGCAAGCACTATGTACTGTGAAGAGTTCTCCATTTGGAGATTCATAATGTTCATTAGCATAGTAGTAAGAAGTCCTGCCAGAAATAAACATGTTAAACCACAGTTATCCCAATGTTTCCTGAACTTATTTTTACCATGGAATGCTATTTTATGAAGAAAACCTACTAAAACCTGCTATATACAGCATTCTACAAATTATAACTTAAGAAATAATACTCTAGAATACCAGTTATAGATAAGAAATGATAAAATATAATTTAAATAATCAGAAAAATACAGTTTTAGAGTTGGAAGCAATTAGGGCACACTCCCCTTCATATTTTTCTTCTTTCTGAAAGATGGGAAAGCTAAGTTTTATAAACTTTGTTCTGCCTGTACGGGTCTCTTTCTTTTCTCTGAACAAGATCATCCTGTGCTTATTTGATGGCAATGACCTTTAAGCTGTAGGACGTTATGAGATTGAGCCTGTTAATACCTACCATTGTACTGTTAGGCATCCTCTTTCTACCTGAAAGTGGGGTTCTTCACCCAAAGGAACTATCTCAGAACCCCAGAGCTAGTGTAGAGTGAGCTCACTTGGCAGTGGGGCAGATAGCAAGAAGTTCTGTTCTTGGCTTACCTTCCAACCCTACAGGGTCACCATATAATGGCTTAGGTTGGTTTTGGAGAGTAGTATTTCCACCTGTGATTATCAGTTATTTTTGTTTTTCTTCTCCTTCTCCTACTCCTTCCATTCCTCCTGTTTATTCTCCTTTTGTTTTTCTCACTCCTCCTCCTCCTCTTTCTCCTTTCCTCCTCCTCTTCTGTACTCCTTTTCTACCCACCTCTTACTCCTTTTTTTTCAGTTTATTTGGGACACTGATGGAAAAATTTCTCATAATCTTTTATAGAAGCATATAAAGCAAGCAAGTAAGATTTGTAAGGCAATGAAGTGCCATTTGATGGGGGGATTAGTAGGCGTTACATGTAGGTTTTCTCTTGGAAGGGACACAGAGATCTTGGCATACTTTGTTTAAGAACAATAGCCATTATCTATTAATTCCATGTGTGTTCTTTAAAAAAGAAAATCATTTTATGGGAGGAGTGAGACCTCAGGTTTTACATAAAAAGGGGATTTCTCTGAGGCTCCCTTTTTACAGGGTCATAAAACTTGTTTGAATCCTAGTCAGGAAGTTCACCTAAGTTTCCTAAATCTCAGTCCAAATTTCATCTTGTATTGCTTTTTGTATTTCTTAAATTTCTAGTAAACTAAAGTGTATTTTTGTCCAAATTGTTCAAGTATTATGACTCCTGCCTTTTTTTAAACTTACGTTGAGTGTTAGGATAGTCTACTGCTTTGATCTCTTGGGGTTTTACTTTTTCCAACAATCTGGAGATAAATATCTTAATTGTGCATTCATTAATTCCTTCATTAAAATGTTATCAAGAAGATACTCTTCTAGGTGTTGGTATTATAGCAATGAACAGAACAAATCATGATCTCCTGACTTCAAGTAGTTTGCATTCTGAACAGTGGTGGTAGGGAGAGATACAATGAATAGGTATACACATTAATATGTAGTATAGTATTATGAATTCATACATTTTAGGAAGAAAAGTAGATAAGGATAAGGGTATGGAGAGTAATGGAGATGCTGGAGGGTAATCACAGAGGTGGCCTTTGACTGAGCTTGATTTAGTAGTTGTATGATGTTACTGAATTTGACTTTTATTTTGAGTAAGGTGGATAAGAAAGGTCTTTCCAGTAAAGTGGAATTTAAGCTGAGACTTGAGTAAGGAGAGAGAATGAGCTATGCCAGTATCTGGAAGACAAGAATTCCAGGCAGAAGAAATAGCAAGTGTGAAGGCCCTGACGTCAGAAAGTGCTTTGGTATGTTTGAGGAGTAGTGAAGACACTGATTTGAACTGTAGTGGAATGTACTGAAAAGAGAATGGCAGAAGATGAGGCCAGAGAGGTGAAAAGGGTAAAGCTCATGTTGGGCATAGAAGGCTGAATAGGAGTGTTTATCCAATGCCTGTACTCCCACTGTATCTAGGAAATAACAACTAACTTGCTTTTCATTTTACAGGCTCATAGGCAGAAGGGACTTGCCTTGTCTCAGATGAGACTTCGGACTGTGGTCTTTTGAGTTAATGCTGAAATAAGTTAAGACTTTGGGGGACTGTTGGGAAGGCATGATTGTGTTTTGAAATGTAGGGACATGAGATTTGCGAAGGGCCAGAGGTGGAATTAGATGATTTGGCTGTGTCCTCACCCAAATCTCATGTTTAATTGTAGTTCCCATAATTCCCACGTGTCATGAGAGGGACCCAGGGGGAGGTAATTGAATCATGGGGGTGAGTCTTTCCTGTGCTATTCTCATGATAGTGAATAAGTCACACGAAATCTGATGGTTTTATAAAGCGGAGTTCCCCTGCACATGCTCTCTTGCCTGCCACCATGTAAGATGTCCCTTTGCTCTTCCTACGTCTTCCGCCATGATTGTAAGGCCTCCACAGCCAAGTGGAACTGTGAGTCCTCTAAACCTCTTTTCTTTATAAATTACCCAGTCTGGGGTATGTCTTTATTAGCAGCTTGAGAACAGACTAATACAAATGGAAACATGTAACAAAATGTCAGTATGTTTGCTATATATTTCTGTCAAAAATACAGATATAATTTGTTCTAGGTATAGAACATTAGCCCATACTGTCCAGGCCAGACTGACGTAAATTCATGTAGAGAATTTTTGTGGTTTTACTTTTGGAGCTGAGGCTAGGAGAGGAAGGAAACTCTTCTCATATGCTTATGTATCACTCTATGAAACACTGGTGTACCTCATGTAGATAATTCTCAGCCGAAGATGCACTCTGGATTATGGAAGAGGGTAAGATATCTGTAGTTGTTACATTTCACCTTAACTTATTCTGAAATGGCCCTGAAAATGTGCAGTGACTTTGTCTTGGCCATCAAAGATAGAAGTCTCTGATGCTACTCTATTGGAGCGTTTATTCACTTTATCTTGATGTCGGTTATATTGAAACAGTATTTGAATGATGTGGGGAAGGACACTTTTTTCTGTTTGTGGTTCTGGAGAGTGTCTGTTGCATGCTCTTCAGGGAACAAATCACATAGGTTTCATGTAAGAGGAACTTCAAGTGTTGTGAGAATGAGAGAAATGGAAAAGAAAAGTTCAGCAGTAATCAGACATATTTGAAAAAGCCCTCCATAGGATGACTGAGCAGAATATCTGTGTCTGTACTATGAAGTACAGTATGGTAGCATTTAAATTTTAAAATTTAAACTGTAAAATATTCTAAGGTGTCACTTAAAATTGGGGTTCCATCTGACAAATGTGGTGTTAGGTGATTTCATCATTGTGTGAACATCCTAGAGTGCACTTATACAAATCTAGATGGTATAGCCTACTATATACCTAGAATATCATGCTGTAGCCTGTTACTCCTAGGCTGCAAGCCTGTACAGCATGTTATTGTACTGAATACTGGAGGCAATTGTAACACAAGTGTAAGTATTTGTGGTAACATATCCAAACATGGAAAAGATATAGTAAAAATACAGTATTATATCTTATGGGACTACCATCATATATTTGATTGATTATTGACCCAAGCATCATTATGCCATACACAACTGTACAAGCAATTATTTTTTAATTATAAGAGTAATACATGTTTAAAGTGAAAAAAAAAATCTGACTACTGTTAGCAGCAGTGAATTCATATGGGTTTGCAGCAACCTCAGTTCTTGCCTCTTCAGAAGAAAGAATTCGACTGAGGGGCCTAAGGCAGAGTGAGAGATGGAGGCAAGTTGTAGAGCATGAGTGAAAGTTTATTAAAAAGCTTAAAGCAAGAACAAGAGGAAGTCAAGTATACTTGGAAGAGCACCAGGCTGGCAATTTGAGAGATCGAGTGCTCCGTTTGACCTTTGGGTTGGGGTTTTATACATTGGCGTATTTCCGGGGTCTCGCATCCCCTTGTCTTCAGTGATTCTTCCCTTGGGGTGGACTGTCCACATGTGCAGTGTGTTCACTGGAGTTGTACAAATGCTCAGTTGAGGTGTCCTTCTCTTACCAGTCAAATGTACCTGGAAAGTCCTATGTTAGTTAAACTCCACCATTTTGCCTCTTAGTGCACATGTTTGAGCCCACTCGCCCAACTCCTAAGATATTTTGGGAAGCTGCTGATTACCAGTCTCAGGTTTTTTTCTATCTATTGGGAGACTGCCTTTCCCTTTCCCTGGCACTAGCTGTGATCGATTATTATATTCGAGCGACAGTGTGACAACTGTCCGACCATCACCTGTTGGTTGCCTGATATTCCTGGTGGGGTGGGGGCTATCCCTTATCCTGCTCATGCCTGTCTAGCTACCTACAGTAACACTATTAGATAAATGTAAGGTCAAAATAAAAATTCTGCTTCTAGGCTCACACCCTAAATAACGGTCTTACATTTCTTGTGTTTAGTTATGTTCAATACAAATATACCTGTATACCTAGTGGAGGATTATTTATCTCAGAATCTGAATATTGAAAATACCCAAAATGGAACTAATAAAAGGCTTTAAAAAGTTTTTCTTAAATGTACTGAAACCATCTTTGCAAAAATTATATCAGTGGAAAATGATGTCAGTGAAAGAGATCTGAGCTAACCTGTTACCCATCTTGCCATTTTCTTAATTATTCCTGGGCTATTTGGCTGAGCTAACTTTGGAAGACATTTAGCCTATAGTTTAAATTATCATAAGCCTTGCCCCAAACTCAACTGCTTTTGTAAAGCTAATGGGAGGCCTTCAGGCTTATGAGAAAGGGAGGAGCCTGAGTGCTGCTAAGGCACAGACATAAACGATTATTGGCCATTATTCAGAAATTATAAGATATGCAACTTCTCCAATTACTCCTGCAAATAACATTACTATTGTAGAACCTAAGATTGGCCTTCTCTGAGATCTTTTTAGGTATTTTTTGCATGTCTGACACCCACCAACCCCACACCTGTAGCCCCACCCAGAGGCAATTCAGCCCACAGGAGGACAGCTGTGATCCTCTATGATTTCATCTCCATCCCAACCAATCAGTAGCAAGTACTCATTACCTAGTGACCTGCACACCACCCCCAAATTGTCTTTGAAAAACTCCTAACCTACAAGCTTTGGACAAGATGATTTGAGGACAAACTCTGTCTCCCACATGGCATGGCCAGCTGGCCTCATATCTATTAAACTCTTTCTCTTCTACAATACCGTAGTCTGTTTTTATGCAGCAGACAGCAAGAACCCCTTAGACAGTTACAGTACCAGTTGAATGATGAAAGAATGTTAAGCTCATGTTTCTGTTACCTTGTCATGGAGTAACCAGCTTAATCTAAATGATCCATCAGTGAATCAGAGCTGCCCAAGCTATGAGATGCAGATCAAATGATATGCAGCACAGGAGTTGGTTATAGCTGTGATGAACAGGGACAGGGAAATACTGGGTAGAAGAGGGATTCCCTGACAAAGGCCCCACCCTCAAGCCTGAAGACCGACCTCATGGCCCTAAATGAGGACAGGCATTCCTGTTCATGCCCAAAACATTGCCTTTTGGCCCACCACACCTCCTATGCTGCACCCGTATACACCGTGAACCCCAGGCTCCAGAAACAGACCTGCAAGCTAGAGCAGCAGACAGACAGTGGAACAGCATCACAGAGAAAGAGAGAAGAGGAGTGTATTAGTCCATTTTCATGCTGCTGATAAAGACATACCCAAGACTGGGCAATTTACAAAAGAAAGAAGTTTAATTGGACTTACAGCTCCACGTGGCTGGGGAAGCCTCACAATCATGGTGGAAGGCAAGGAGGAGCAGGTCATGTCTTACATGGATGGCAGCCAGCAAAGAGAATAAGAGCCAAGTGAAACAGGTTTCCCCTTATCAAACTGTCAGATCTCATGATACTTATTCACTACCACTAGAACAGTATGGGAGAAATTGCCCCCATGATTCAATTATCTTTCACAAGGTCCCACAACACATAGGAATTATGGGAGTACAATTCAAGATGAGATTTGAGTGGGGACACAGAGCCAAACTACATCAAGGAGGAACGTCTGAATGCCAAAAGGAGTCCGACTAGGGGCAGTTGGAGAGGAGTCGGGCCAATGGGTGGCCCAGCTCCAGGGAAAGATCACCTCCCCACTCCATCCCCCACCTCCAGCTCCCCATTCATCCTGTCGAATGCCACCTCCACCACTCAGTAAAATCTCACATTCATCCTTCAAGCCTGTGTGTGACCCGAATTTTCTGGGACACTGGGCAAGAACTTGGGATACAGAAAGCTGTCACACTGGCCCTCTGCCCTTGTGAAAAGGCAGAGGGTCCGTTGAGCTGGTTAACACTCAAGCTGTCTGTGGATGGAAAAGCTGAAAAAGCTTCATAACAATGGGGTTGCAGGCATTCACTCCTAGACCGTACAGCAGGGCCGGAGCCCAAAAGTACTCACTCCGGCCTCTGCACCTGCCTGTCTGCATGCTTCCCCTCCTGCAAGGGGTTTGAGCAATGGGGCGACCTAACAGGTGAGCACACCCCTGTTGCACATCCTGCGAGGAGGATCAGGGTACTCTCCCGTTTACTCTAGCACTCTTGCTTGTAATGCATGAGTTGCCATAGTTTTCAATTATTTGTGTATGTTGATATGTAAGTCACATTGCAATTCAGTAAATATATATGAGCAGGGTTGCAATCTCTTTTCGAAATCCTTAGGCCAGTGTTATGCTGAAATAAAGAATTTTTCAGAGTTTTAGAAAGATAATTTGGTACACTGTTAAAGGAAACCAGAGCCAAGCAGTAAAGTGGTAAAATCAGACTTTATTCAGGAACTATTGCAATATGAGAAGAGAATCCTCAGTCTAGAACTGAGCTTAATTCCAAATACTGCATAGACAAGTGGGAATTTATAACCAAGGAGCAAGGTGAAGGTTAGTGAATGGGAAACTCCTAAGAAGAAACATCAGGGGTAAGGGGAGATTCTGGCTGAACTGACTTTACAGGATTCTTGCTGTAGGCAGGCCAGGGTGATCAGATACCAAGGGGTATATGAGGAATTTGATAAATACTGAGAGTAACGTGGTATCAAGGATGGAGGATTCTTGCTAAACTGATTTAGCAAGACTCTTGCTAAAAGGGTGATGCTAAAAGGAGCACTGAATCCCAAAGGCCAGGGCCTACTTGAGAAGAGGGTTCAGAGGAGGCCAAATAAAGTTTTGTCAAGAAGAGTCTTCATCAGCAAACACCATATATTTTATAATATTAGCAGAAGGTTTGGTTTGTAATATCACTTAATAAAATACATTAATACCTCTTCAGTGAAATGTAGGAATAATCAGATTTTACTGCCAACTGAATTATGAAAAACTTTCAATTTTCGGATCTGTTTGGATTTCAGAATTGTGGACTGGTGAAATATCCTATTTTTAGATTCTTATAATAAAAAGAAAAATCAAGAGAACATATCTAAAAGATGTTGGCACTGAATTGAATCTTTCTTTTTTTCAAAGAGTATCTTATTTTGGAGTTAAGAAACGTGAACTCCAGAAATATCATTGATTATAGGTCAGATTTTAGCCATTTAGATAAGTTACTTTATGAATACACAAAATAGAAGATAAACACAAATGGGTGTATTAGGAAGCCCGTACTAAGCAAACCTCCCAGCCTGCAATGAGAGACCTCGGTGTCGTACAGAGGAGGGTCTTTTTAAATAACAGAATTTAGTTATGGTGTAGTAGGCTGAGGTATTATTTGGAAATAAAAGAAGTTTCTTACATGAGGATTTTTGACTGAGAACACAAGTCCTTAATGGAGTAGTTTCATAACCCATGCTTTTGTGGTTTTGACTGAGTGCGGCACATGTCTAAAGGGAATGTCTCGTATAAAACTGAAGCTCGCTTTTACATTTCAAGTAGTTATTTAGATACCTGGTCTCTATTGTATGATCCTCTGATTTGAACATAGTTTGTCTTTCATTTTTATCCAGTTTCCATGACTCAAACCCTTATGTTAGGCCAGAATGTGGTAATAGAGGCAATTATGCCATTGAGTATGCAGCCCAGCCTTCAGATTAAGGTTTCACACCTGGGTATCATTATTCTTTCCCATATCAATTTATTATTTAAGGACTTATTATCTGAAAGCCCTTATAGCACATAAGCAATTAGGGTAGCTGAGAGTCTGTCTGTATTAAATGTATTTATTTTCCTTTCCTAGCTTTTTATGCCAGAATAATTAAATCTCCTTCTAGTGTGTCAGTAGCAGACTGTTTTGAAACTGACAGCACTCTTTCCTCCCCTCTTCAATAACAAAAAACCCACAGAGACTGACAGATTAATAATAAACACAAAGAAAGAAAGGAGAAAACAGAACACATACTAGCTGAGAGGATATTTCTCCTTCCAGTCAGTACTGAAGTACTGAATATATCTGATTTTTTTAAAAAACAGATTTTTACATTCTTAATGGTGCTACTGTTGACTGTGTAAGAAACAACTTACTCTTTGGAAATGAATATTCCATGTAGCAAATTTGTACTATAGAGTGTGTGAGTAATAAGGTATTATACTCAACATTTAAAGTGAAATGACTTGTTTCATAGGACGTTTTTGGGATAAGGAAATGGATTGGCTTGACCTCAAGGGAATATTCATTTGAATGCGCTTTAGATGCAAAGAACACTTTGCAAATTTTGAATATTACCATGTGGCTGTTGTAGCAGAATAGCTGGTCTCTTTTCTAAAGAGTATATTTGCATATGATAGTTTAACAGCTTTTCCCTTTTGTTCCTAGAAGATTAAGTCTCAGTCCTAGGAGAAAATAAATTAAAGGTGGTTCCTTACAATTTGAAAAAGTATAATTTGAAGATAAAAGGAAACTCTGAAAAGCAGCTTTTACATCTGAAGGCTCAGACTAAGAAATACTGTTTTTCTCTGAATGTACCAGCATTGCCGTTCCTACTTTTTGGTGTGGTTGTGTCTCCAGAAGCCCGGTGAAGTCTAAATAACTCCTGAAAATCTTCCGCATCTGTTGTTTGTCTACTTAGTGAAATCTTACCTTCAGCATTTCACTCCCTTGGTTCAGGGCCTTGACCCTTTGCTTGAAATTTAAATTTCCTTGGTGGGTTCATGGAAGAACACAGAGATAAGTCTTCTCTGAACAACAGTGGTGACCTTAAGATGCTATATGGAAAAAGAACACGGGGCTTAAGGAAAAATTAGAAAACTGCATAGCTACTCTACCCTTGGAGGTTCACAGTACTTATTAGGATGTGAAAAGACCCTTATTCAGTGGGAGAAATAGTCCTTCTAATTTTTTTTCAGGTGTCTCAGACATTTGACCTTAGGATTTTTTTTTTTTTTTTTCAGATAATACCTTTTAGAGTCCTTGGTACTAGTATCCGCTGGACTATACTTAGGGATATCATGCAATTTCCTGGATAAGTACCTTAGAACTGTTTGCTGATTGCTTAAAGATACTCATTTTATCTTCACAAGAAGAGAATTTCTTTGGGACGCTTCATAGTGATGGCTCCCATTAAACTGTAGCCAATGTTAAAAAATTATTCATAACACTTGTTAAAGAATGGTAAGGCCAACTATTCAGGACCATCACAATAGGTGTAGGGACCTTTGCCAGTAGGGTTTTGCAGTGTGGGAGAGAGATTGGGTTCAACTCGGAACAAACAAGGAAAAGTGGGAATTTATAGCCAAGGAGCTAGATAGGAGCCCGTGGATAGAAAACTACTAAGAGGAAACATCAGAAGTAAGGGAGAATTCTGGCTAACCTCACTTAACAAGACTCTGGCTGAAGACAAGCTAGGGTGATGAGATATCACCTGGAGCACACAAGAATGTGAGGAACCTGGTCAGTTACGGAGGGTGATTCGTATTGAGAGGGAGAGGACTTTGGCTAACCCAAAAAGTCTGGGATGCTTGCTGAAATTAGACAATTCAGAGAGGAACATGGAAGCCCCAACATCAAAGTCAGGGCCTAGTGAGGAGACAGTTCAGAGGCGCCCAAGTAGCATTTGGTCAAGGAGAGAATCTCTGTCACCAGCCAGGGACCATAGAATTCTCTTGTCTTGCTGCTGAGGAGCAAGTGGATAGGACGCAGAGGAACTGGTGTGCTTCTTAAGGGTATTAGGTCAGCAATCAGGAAACTAACTGACTGACATTTTTAGTTTTGCCTGTACTTTGACAAATATATAGAAAACGTTCGCTAAGCTTCAGTCAGTATCTGCAATCTATATTCCACTGGAGCACCGCCAATTCTTTGTGGTGACATTTGTTCTTTACCAAACTTTTTCTCCTTAAATATTCTGAAGGACAAAATGAGGTTTAGAAATACCATACAGAAATTAGAGGACTAAACTTTAAAAATCTCCATTAGGTTTTCTTACGTAGCTATCTGTGACTATTCTTCTGCTAAATTTGATTCAGTTTGTTTTATTTCTCTGTTCTTTTTTTTTTCTTTTAAGTTTTGGAAAAGAAGTTAAGTGTCACATTGAAGCAATTTTCAGATTAATTAAAACAGATAACACTGTAAGGTTCATCTATATTTTGTGCTTTGTTTGCAAAGCTTCTTAAAAATAATGTTGTTCCCAGTTATTGCTGAATAGGCCTATAGTGGATGCAGCATCTTTCTACAACAGCAGATTAAACAATATTGTACTTTTGAATGAAATTAGGGAATTGAGGACTTGAACTGGCAACATAACAAAAGTCTGCTATCTCTGAGGAAATGTGTGCTATTGATTCTAACGAAAAATAATAATAGTACACTCAGGGACCCCAGAAGAATAGCTTAAAAAGCCACTGCGATGGTGGTGGTAGTGGTGTAGATTATTCATGATTTAAAGATCAGAGTGTACAACATTTTGAAAACACTTCTGATATTTTGTTAACTCTTTTAGTAGAATACTGTTTTTGACAAGACTCTCATACTCTGAAGAAGTTATTTATTGTTTTATTAAAATATAATACACTTGTGGCTTGCTCCTGGTGAGCCTTTTCCAAAAAACAAACGAATTATACTTAGAGAGTTCTGCCTGGCACACATCTGGGAATTAACTTCTGTTATTTCTTTAATTGGTAAAATTAGCTTAAGTCATACATGTCAAATGAGAATCAAATGAGACATAGAATCAAATGAGTTGAATACGTGAATAGTGATATTCCCTTCTACCTGTTACTTCCAAATGAATGCAAATAAGAATTTTAAGAAAAATAATGTTGGTCACATAAGGAGTGTTTGTTTTAGATCCAGGGTATGTTTACAGGATGTCAGATATCTATGGAAATTTAAATATCTATGAATATTTGAAAAGCATTAGCTCCATTAGGACAGACATCGAGTCTGACTTTTCTCACTGTTATATTTCCAGCACACAGCACTGTCTTGTAGTTAGCACTCAGTAAATATTTATGGCATGGATAGGAGAATGAATAAACGAGTGGAATATTTGAATCCTTCTTTGGTTTTAATCCTGATTTTTTGAGATTTTACAAACATAACAAGAGTATACTTTCAAACTGATTCATAGTTAATATGGGATACCTGGTGACCTAAGAGACAAACCTGACTTTCCTAACTACTGAAGTCTCTTTCATTTAGGAAAAAAATAAAAAAATACAGGATGCCTGGCACATACTTAAACTAAAAAATTCTTCATGATTGATCTGAAATTCAAATTTAAGTAGGCATCTGTGTTTTTTATTTGCTAATTCCTGGCAATTCTATAAAAACAGAGTGATGTTGCTGGTGTCTGAAGTTAGCTTCTGTAGAAAACTCTCTTGGAGCCCCTTTCTGATCCCTTTGAATCACTCTGTCCACACATCCTTCAGCTTTTCCAGGCTTTGTTAGTAACTTCTTCCATCTTCAGTTTAGTCCAGATGATTACCTTTGGGCTGGTTCTAGGATAATCCCAGTACTTTGGGGGCCGAGGCGGGTGATTATGAGGTCCGGAGTTCGAGACCAGCCTGGACAATACAGTGAAACCCCGTCTCTACTAAAAATACAAAAATTAGCTGGGTGTGGTGGCGGACACCTGTAATTCCAGCTACTTGGGAGGCTGGAATTGTCCACAAGGGCAAGTTTTGCCCCCAGGATGAGGCTGAATGTGGGGCTTGGTCTGTAACTCCATTTTTGCTTGGCTGCTTCTTCTCTATTCTACTTTTCCCATTCCCTTATTGGCTTCTCCTGGGAGCACTTCCTTAATGAATCAACTACGGTTGCAGGATCTACTTCTAGTATACCTGATCTAAGATGATGTTTTAGGCTATTTACCCCTGTGTAGAAAGAAGGTTTACCACCAAAATAAACAAGCAATGTAAATCTTTAAAATCATTCTCACTTGAAAGAAGTCTTTCACTTTTCACTCAGCTTTAAATCATAAGCCAGTCCTCTATTTACCATGTGGTCTAGCAACAGAACTTCCTTCACCGAATAGGCTGTGGTAAGAACACAGTGGCCCACAGAGATTCTCTTTGTCATGGTAAAATCAGAACTACAGCCAAAATGGAATTGGGTTAACATGCTGAGATTGCGGTATGGACTCTCCTGGGGATGAGAAATGCAATATGTCAGGTAAGTTCATTTATGTAAAGTTTTCTCTGGTGTGTTGTTTCTACAAATAGCAAATATCTACTTTAGTCTTACCTTTTTTTTTTTTCCTGGAGAGATTTGTGGATTGTGATTGGGTCAGTCATCTTGTTCCCAGATTGAACCTGGATTGCCATCTAATTTACATGACCCAACGAATGTTGGCTGGGGATATTCTAATGAAGAGCCGTATCTTCATTATCTATTCCTGCATAGCAAATTACTCCAAAATTAGCAACTTAAGACAACAGACTTTTATTATCTTGCAGCATTTCTGATGGTCCAGAATCTGGCTCTTTACCTGGGTGGTTCTGACCTAGGGTCTTTCATGATGCTGCAGTCAGTCCTTCGGCAAGAGCAGCATTCTCTCAAGATTTGACTGGGGTTGAGTGATCCACTTCCAAGCTCACTCACATGGCTCATTGGGCTGCCCATGACATGACTCCCTCTCCAGTGAGTGACCTGAGAGAGGCAGAGAGCTCACACAGGAGGCACTGAAGATAGAAGCTGCAATTGTTTGTAACCTAATCTCAGAAGTGACATACCATTACTTCTGCCATGTTCTATTCATTAAAATAGAATGAGTTACTAAGTCCAGTTCATATTAAAGGGGAGGAGAGTTAAGCTCCACTTCTTGAAGGGAGGAGTATCAGAGAATGTGTGGATATACTGTTGTTGTTTTTTTTCTTTTTTGAGATGGAGTCTAGCTCTGTCACCAGGGCTAGAGTGCAGTGGCGTGATCTTGGCTCACTGCAACTTCCGCCTGCCAGGTTCAAGGGATTCTCCTGCCTCAGCCTCCCGAGTAGCTGGAATTATAGGCGCCTGCCACCACACCCAGCTAATTTTTGTATTTTTAGTAGAGACAGGGTTTCACTGTGTTGTCCAGGCTGGTCTCAAACTCTGGACCTCATGATCCACCTGCCTCGGCCTCCCAAAGTGCTGGGATTACAAGCGTGAGCCACCGCACCCAGCCATGGATATACTTTTAAAACCACCGTAAGTGGTGTTCCCCAGAGTAGCAGTACTTGAATGGATTACTTTTATTCAGCAGATATTTAAAGAGTACATTTATGTACCATATATTATGTACCATATATAGCACATATATGTAGAAATCTAGAAGCTTCAGATAAAAAGGATGAATAAGACAGTGGAAAATCACTTTGTAGCAGAGGTTCTCAACCCTGGCTACACAGTAGAATAGCTAGGGCACTTTCTAAGTATATGGATATCTGACCCCACCGAACACCACTTAGTAAAAGTCTTTGTTGATAGAGCCCGGACATCAATACTTTTGCAGATGATTATAATATGGAACCAGTTGAAAACTGTTTTCCAGTTTAAAATTTGCTCAGCATTTACTGTGATTTGACTTAGTTTGAGTTCCTCCAGAAGCTGACCCTGTCACAAAGATTTTAGTGGAGGTAATTTACTCTGAGGTAATCCTAGAAATTGTTCACAAAGGAATGGGGAAGTGAGACAGAGAAGGCAAGGAAGCCTATCCAGAATGCATTAGCAATCAGGTTACCACTGTGTGATGGGGAACTATGGAGACAATGGAGACAATGTAGATCACTCTTTTTTTTGGTTTGTTTTTAGAGATGGAGTCTCACTATGTCGCCCAGGCTAGAGTGCACTGGCGTGATCTTGGCTCACTGCAACCTCTCCTCCCGGGGTCAAGTGATTTTCCTGCCTCAGCCTCCCAAGTAGCTGGAATTACAGGTGCATGCCACCACGCCTGGCTAATTTTTGTATTTTTAGTAGAGACGGAATTTCACTATGTTGGTCACGCTAGTCTCAAACTCCTGACTTTGCGATCTGCCTGCCGCAGCCTCCCAAAATGCTGGGATTATAGGCATGAACCACCGCACCCAGCCGATCACCCTTTAGTGTTATACTTAGCCTACCTCTCCCAATTCCAGGGGCAGGGGAGATAAGGTATTTGTTCATTTTGTTCATTACTCAATGAGTATTCATTGCATCATGTTTATTACTCAATGACTGAGGCTGCTCTCTGGCAGAGTCACAGGTTCTTATAGCTGAAAGCAATCCAAGTTAGTCTGCAAGAATGTAAGAGCTGAGGGGATATTCAAAGGGCACTAAGAGTGTCTGCCATACTCCTTAATTTTTTAACTTGTAGGATGTATTTACTGCTTTCTTCTTTGAAAGGTATTTGGCTAGGCTAAATGAGATAATTAGCCTGTATAAAGTTCCTAATACAGTGACGAGGGGATAATAGAACCTCAGTAAATGTTGGGAGTGGTGAATAAGATCTTCTCTGTTACTTAGAAGTTTTTTTTAAGAACGCGAATATGAAGACGATCACGTCACTTAAGTCAAGTGAAGTAGTGATCCTATATAGCTTAAGGTAATTCCAGGAATTAAGTGAATTTTAGCACTCATAACAGCAAATAACAGGGATACAGACCTATGTCTGGGAGAGAATTTGAGCTTTGGATTTAGGCAAATCTGGGTCCAAAACTTGACACTACTACTTATTAGCTGTTTGTCATTGGGGAAGTCACTTAACCAGTCAGATTCTTATTTATAAAGTGGAAATAATACCTACTTTGCTAAAGAATTGCGTCTGGAAAGATATAAAATAAAATCTGTGAAGAGTATAACACAGTGCTTAGTATAAGCATTTAATTCCCCTGTGACCCCCATATTGTGTTTGGAATCATAGTAACATGAATTCTAGTTTCTTACTAACTGCAAGCTGCCACCAATGGAGAAAATTCAGCAAGTTGCAGAGTTCTTTTACCAAAGTATTTCTAAGAACCACCAGAAAAGTATCTTAGTTGTGCCTGCCAGTAGTCTTATTGCTGTTATGGCCAGGCAAGCAAGAGCTTCCAGACACTGGACTTAATTTACCAGTAGATACCTGTTCCTGATTGTGTCAAACCTTCAGGATTAAACTCTGCTGACACTCCTTGAGTAGTGAAGCTGTACCCTTGCATAATAGCAGTTATTAAGTATTTACTGTGTTTCAGGCACTATTGCGTTTTGTGTAAAATTTAAAAATCTGATCTGGAGAACAAACAATTTTATTATCTCCAATTTACTGATGTGCTTGAGCCCAGTGGTTTGAAGTGACAGTGAGCCATGATCATGCCACTGCACTTCAGCTTGGGTGACAGAGTGAGACCCTGTTTCAAAAAATAAATAAAATAATAAAAAATAGCAAATTTTAAAAGTCCTGCCTGGTATTCTCTGTGATTTGTGGATCTGTGGTTTGGTGTCTGTCTTTACTTTGGAAAATTCTCTACTGTCATTTCTTCAAATATTTCTTTTGCTTTGTTCTCTCTCTCTTCTCCTTTTGATAGTCCAATTATACTCACATTAAACTTTTATATATTGTCCTACAGTATTGAATTATCTGATTTTTTTTCCACCTTTTATTTTTCTGTATTTCAGTTGGGTAATTTCAATTGACTCAGCTTCCAATATATTAATTTTTTCCTCTTGTGTTAAGTCTACTGATGAAACTGGCGTTCCTCATCTCTATTATCCTTCATTTCTATTAGATTTGTTCTGATAGTTTCTGCTTTTCTGTTGAAATTACCTACCTGATTTTGCATGTTATCTGCCTTTTCTATTAGAGCCTTTAATGTATTAATTATAGTTATTTTAAATTCCTTATCTGATAGTTCTAATTTCTCTTCATATCTATATCTGATTCTGTTAATTTGTCTCTGACATTGTGCTTTTTAAAAAATTCTTGCTTTTCTGTAATCCTTACAATTTTTTTTTTGTTGAAAATCAGACATCTTGTGTAGGATAGTAGAAACTGAAGTAAATAGTGTTTTTGCTTGAAAATGAGTACTTGTACACATTTTCTTCCCTTTAGAGTAGGGATTTATTGTTGCTGTAATTACTCTCAGTGTACTACAGACTACAGATTTCTCTGGGATTACTTTATGTTTAGGGTGGGAGTTTATTTTCTAGAGGTTTTTCTCAATATTTGCTCAATTTGTAGCTTTAGGTGTCCCCTTTGTTCTGTGTCAGAGAGGTCCTCTCTTCATATTCCTGCCTCTCTTCCAGCCAGGTATCAGGGATAATTGCTATTTAATACTTGTTGGCCTGATTGAGGGGTGGGGTGGGTGAAAGTGGCCTTATCTGCTGTGGTTTAAGCCTCAGTCTTAGGCAGCTGCTGTGTCCATGGGTCCAAGGGTTGGTCTTCTTAGAGCTGCTGCCCCATTCCCAGCTGTAGACCTGGGCCCAGCCTATATATTCCTGTCCCTTCTGCATAGGTGAAGGTTGTGTGTGTGTGTGTTTTCACTCATTAAAATAGGTTTACATCAGGGCCCTAAGGGTGACAGTGTTTATTGCACTTTCTTCAACAATTTAAAACTTTGGTTCTGTAATAAAGATGGGAAAATAATCTGGGTGACTACTCTTCCCTTTTGCAAGTCTGCACCAAGAGGAACTGTTTTTCTAGACTTTCTCCAGTTTGTGTATGTGTGTGCGCATGTGAGGTCTGTGGGAAAGAGCCTATAAATATGTACAAAATATCCTTATATCTTTAACTTCCAAGGGAGTGTACATTCTTTCATGAACCTACGCTTGGCCTTTATTAGTTTGGTAAAATTTTTGTTGAATTCTTCCCAATGTCTGGCTGTGTCTCTCTTAGGTAAGCAAGTGCTGCTGTCCTGAATCTCCTTGAAAGCACCTCTCTTTCCTTACATTTTCAGTTTGTTGGTTGCCCTGAAGTTTTAGCCTTCTAATAAGTTCAAGAAAAATAATGAATTTTCACATTATCCAATTTTTTTGGTTTTATTTTAGTAAGGGCAGGAGCATGTTTTTTTTGGTTTCCTACATCCCTGTCAAGTCCCACCTGTTTCTAAAGGAAGTTTTACCTTGTTAATGAGGCAGAACCAGGATACAAATTAGACAGTTGATTCTAGGCTCCATATTCTTAGCCACTTGGCAACTGAGTTGCTTCATATGTCATTATGTCATTGTTAGTATATGTCATTTGATGTGATCTAAAATGTGGATAAGCTTCCTGAACTAAGCTTCCTGAACTAAGATTTTGTTTAGGGATCCTACAACTCATATACCTTTAGCAGGGATTTGAATCAATATTTTGTGATTCGAGACATCAGATTTTTAACCTAAATACTAATTATCTAAAGTTGCTAATTATCTGCATAACATTTCTTTATTTTTTTTAGAGACTAGTTGCTCTGAGCACATCCCGCTAAAGAAAACTACTGGCTGTGTTTTCCAATCTGGGGTGATCCTGGCCTCTTAGTCAGTGTTCCCCACTTTTGCTCTGGCCACTTAGCTTTTATGAATCGTTCCCATACCCAGGCCCTAAGGCTACTCTCTGACTCTCTCTGCTTTCTGACTTCCCCTGCCGCAGATGTTTTATACTGTTTTCTTTTGTTTGTTTAAAGAAACAAATTTCCAATATCTCTAATGTATAATCTTTAACAAAATACCTTAAATCCTCAAACTAAGTAGAACTTAAGTGATCATACGGGGTTTTTTTCCCAAGGTAGGGAAGGTGATTTTTCTTGTTCTCATATGTATAAAAAGGAAAAACATAATTACGTGATTATAATCATATTAGTTCCTATATCTTTGTTAGAAAACTTGAATGCCGTGGTTGAGGGGGAAATTACTGAACCACTCCATGTATTCACTTACCTAAATTTTTTTTCACCCCAACAATGGAATAGTGATCTCAATTCTGTTACCTGTGAAGTCATTCTTTTTTGGTACTCCCCATTATTCACCTCTGTCCTTCCACTACCTCTGTTTTTGATATATCACTCACTTTGTTTGCATCTGTCTTTAGAGGCTATTTCTAATGACAATGCTTAAGTGTTATATTTACCATGTTAATAATAATGTGTAATAATGAGGAAAAGTGTCACAAGTAAGCTGCATTCATACATTACCTTTTAAAATTAATAAATGCTAAGATAATTGAGTTGCTAAGCATGCTCAGTTTACATTCACTGAGTGTGTGCACCTGGTGACATTACTGTCTAATACATATTAAGGCTAGATTAGTTACTGTGGTGTGTCGTTTATCTAAACATGATTTGTGACCTTAAGCTTCCTGTTTGTTCTCATCTAAACTCACCTTAAGAGACAAATTTAATATGTTTTTCTCCTAGTACTAGTGCTTATAGAAACCCATATTCTCTGACATTTAGAAAACAGTGTTGCCCACAAAAGCCATGAAAATCTAGAGAGATTAAATTAAAATTCATTTAAAGCCTTCACATGTCCCCTGCACATTCTTGTTTTAAGATTTCACTGTAAGATGAACTTTTGCAGAATTCCTGATTTTAAAAAAATTTATAGGAATTAAACTTGTCTAAACTCAGTTTTTCTCACCCTCTTTTTCTTCTTCCTGATTAAATGCTGAGAAAACATCCTAAATAGAATATTTGGCTAATTGTATAGATGGAAATTCTGATATAGAAATATCTGTTCAAGTCTCTTGTCCAGTTTTTAATAGGACTTTTTTTTTATTTTGCCATTGCAATTTTTGAGTTCCTTATGTATTCTGGTTATTAATCCTTAGTTTGCAAATATATTCTTTCACTCTGAAGATTGTCTCTTTACGTTGATGATTATTTCCTTTGCTGTGCAGAAGCTTATTAATATAATGTGATCTTATTTATCTATTTTGCTTTTCTTTCCTATATCTTTAAGTCTATTTTATCTGATTTGAGTATAGCTATTTCAACTCTCTTTTGGCTTCTATTTGCATGGAATATCTTTTTCATTTCTTCCCTTTCGGTCTGTCTGTGTCCTTAAAGGTGAAGTGAGTGTCTTGTAGGCAGCATATAGCTGGGTCTTGTTTTTTAATCAATTTGGACATTCTGTCTTTGGATTAGAAAATGTAATCTATTTACATTCAAGGTAATTATTGATAAATAAAAACTTACTCCTGCCGTTTTGTTAATTGTTTCTGGTGGTTTTATAGATGCTTTCTTTCTCTCTTCCTCTCTTGCTGTCTTTTGGTGATTAAGTGTTGATTTTCTCTGGTGATATGCTTCAATTTCTTTTTACATTTGTCTTTTGTGTCTCTAGTACAGCTTTTTGCTTTGTGGTTCCCATGAGGCCTACATAAAACACCTTATAGTCATAATGGCCTATTTTAAACTGATAGCAACCTTTAATCATATTCAAAAATTTTACACTTTTACTCCACCTTCTCTTTCTTTCCTGCATTTAAAATTTTTGATGTCACAGTTTACATCTTTTAATACTGGGTATCTTTAAAAAATTATTGTGTCTATTATTTTAAATAATTTTTTCTTACCTTCATACTAAAGGTATAAGTGATTTACATACAACTATTGTGGTATTACAGAGTACTCTGATTGACTGAATTTGACTTGCTTTTACCAGTGAGGTTTTATATTTCATATGTTTTCATGTTACTAAGTAACATCCTTTTCTTTCAGCTTGAAGAACTGCCTTTAATGTTTCTTTCCATACAGGTTTAGTGATGATGAGTTCCCTCAGCTTTTGTTTGGGAAAGAACAGCTTTATTTCTGAAGAACAGCTTTGCTGGGTAAAATATTCTTGGCATCTTTTCCTTTAGCGCTTCAAATATGTCATCCCACTCTTTCTTGGTTTACAACATTTCTGCTGAGAAATCCACTGCTAGTCTTACTACTCCCTTGTGGGTAATAAGCTTCTTTTCTCGATAATTTTAGGATCTCTCTTTGTCTTTGATTTTTGATAGTTTTCTTATAATATGTCTGAATATGGTCTTATTTAGAATGAATTTGATTGGAGACCACTGACTTTCCTGTACCTGGGTGTTTAGAGTTTCCCTCCAGATTTGGAAAGGATTCCTCTTGGCACTGAGTCTAACTTGTGAGCATTGATGACTGATGAGTGGTGCTTATAGGTTAGTCAGAGTTGAGTCTTGAAACACAGGCACACATGGAGGGACTACGGCTCTGGGGTACAAGGAAGTAATGGCATTATTTATTAAAGTAAACTTTCTGTCCCTTTGTCTCTCTCTTCTCCTTCTTGAACTGCTATAACTCAAATATTTCTCTTTTGATGCTATCTCATAAATCCCATAAACTTTCTTCAGTTCTTTTTATTCTCTTTGCCTTTTTCTCCTGTGACTATATATTTTCAAATAACCTACCATTCAGTTCACAGAGTTTTCTTTCTGTTTGATATGTTTTGGGGTTGACACTGTCAATTGCATTTCTCATTTCATTTATTGCACTTTCAGTTCCAGAATTTTTTTTTTTTTAAATTCAATTTCTGTTAAATTTGTCAATTTGTTTCATGTATTATTTTCCTGATTGTATTGAATTGTTTCTCTGTATTTTCTTAATGTTCACTGAACTTCCTTAAAACAGATATTTTACTTTTTTTTTAGGTAGTTCTTGTATCTCCATTTTTTTGTGGGGTTAACTAGTGGGAAATTATTGTATTCTTTTGGTGGTAATATGTCTCCTTGATTTTTCATGTTTCTTATTGTTTTATGTTGATATCTGCATATTTTTTGGAGCAGTCACCTTTTATAGGCTTAAAGGCTAGTTTCAATATAGAAAGAATTTCCCCTAGAGGGGGATGTGAGAGAACTGGCTGAGTAGGGTGCAGAAGTTCTGGCACCAGTGAGGACACAGCCGTGTAGTCTCTGTGCAGGTCTGTCAGCTGAGGTCAGTGTTGAGAAAGATTACAGGAATCCTCAGTGGCCAACACTGTGGATGTTTGCAGTGGTGACAAGGTTTTAGGGGTCTTTGGTAGCAATTGCTACTAAGGTCTTCCTGATCTCTTTTCCTTCCACTTTGGAAGCTGTGGCTAAGGACATTCCTCTTGGCACTGGGTCTAATTTGTGAGCATTAATGACTGATGAGTGGTGCTTGTAGATTAGTCAGAGTTGAGTCTTGAAACACAGGCACACATGGAGGGACTGTGGCTTGGGGGTACAGGGAAGTAATGGCATTTGTGCTTGGTATGCAGGACACCCTCCTGCCATGTTGGTAACAATGTGTGATATACAAATGCTTGTGAAGCATCCAGGGAACTGAGAACAGGAGTATAGGTGTGCACAGAGTAATGGTTCTGGGAACCGGGCAGGGACCTAGCTTGTGGCTGATTTGGTGCCCAGAGCATAGACATGCTCAGAGGGACCTTGGCTCCAGGACCTGGAGTGTGAACTGGTTTGCTATGGTGATGCTTGTGGTGTCTGAGACATGGGTGACTTCAGTGTAGCCACAAAGCTTAGGTCTAGAGTGTGGGCATTCACGGGGCACAGTCTAATTGTAATCTCCAATGTTGGAGGCAGGGCCTGGTCAGATTATCCTGATTGGATTATGGGGGATTATGGGGTTGGATATTTCTCTTGGTATTGTGTCACAATAGGGAGTGGGTTCTCATGAGATTTCATTGCTTAAAAGTGTGTAGCACCTCCCACCTCTGTCTCTTCCTCCTGCTCCAGCCATGTGAAGTACTGGCTCCCTTTTTGTCTTCTGCCATGATTATAAGTTTCCTGAGGCCTCCCCAGAAGCCCAGCTGATGCTGACATGCTTACTGTACAGTCTTCAGAACTATGAGCCAATTAAACCTCTTTCCTTTATAAATTAACCAATCTTGGATATTTCTTTATAGCAATGTGAGAACAGACTAATATCACCACTTATTGTATGAATTCACTTCTATTAGATGTCCAGAATAGGAAAATCTCCAGAGACAAAAAAGTATGTTGGTGGTTGCTTAGAGTTTGGTATTTCAGGATACTTGAAAATAACTGATAGTCATGTGGGTATCTTTTGGGGTTCGTGATAATATTCCAAAATTGATATGGATGATCTTACAACTATACTTAAACTCATTAAATTTTAGTTTTAATGGATGAATTGTATGGTATGAGAATTATATATCAATACAGCATTTATAAAAATAAATAAGCAAAGCATTTGAATAGAATAAACATTTCTTAAAAGCAAATACACAGTGGCTGATTAGCACATGAAAACATACTCAGCATCATTTGTCATTAGGGAAATGCAAATGAAACCACAATGTAATACTACTTCATACCAACTAGGATGGCTATAGTCAAAGTGATGGGCAATAAAAAGTACTAGTGTGGTTATGGGGACAGTGATATCCTTCTTTGTTGCTGTTGGGAATGTGAAGTACAGCTGCTTTAAAAAATGGTTTGGCAATGTCTCAAAAAGTTGAAAATAGATTTACCATTCGACCGAGTAATTCCACTCCTAGGTATATACTCAGGTTAACTGAAAACCTATGTCAATACACAAAATTATACATGTATATGCATGGCAGCATTATTAATAATAGACATTAAGTACAAAGAACTTCAAATTGCCATCAATTGAAGAATGGATAAACAAAATGTGATTTATCCATACAATGGAATATTGATTAGCCACAAAAAGAAATGAAGTTCTGATACAGGCTTTAACATAGATGAACCTTGAAAACAGTATGCTAAATGAAAAAAGCCAAACACAAAATACTAAATATTGCATCAAAATTTTTTTTTTTTTTTTTTGAGATGGAGTCTCACTGTCACCCAGGTTTTAGTCCAGTGGTGCGATCTTGGTTCACTGCAACCTCCGACTCCCAGGTTCAAACCATTCTTTTGCCTCAGCCTCCCAAGCAGCTGGGACTACAGACATGCACCACCATACCTGGCTAGTTTTTGTATTTTTATTATTTTTTTTTGTGAGACAGAGTCTTGCTCTGTTGCCAGGCTGGAGTGCAGCGGTGTGATCCTTGGCTCACTGCAACCTCCACCTCCTGGGTTCAAGCGATTCTTCTGCCTCAGCCTCCCGAGTAGCTAGGACTACAGGCACGTGCCACCATGCCCAGGTAATTTTTGTATTTTTAGTAGAGATGGGGTTTCACCATGTTATTCAGGCTGGTCTCAAACTCCTGACCTCAGGTAATCTGTCTGCCTTGGCCTCCTAAAGTGCTGGGATTACAGGTGTGAGCCACTGCGCCTGGCCTACATGATTTTTTTTTTTTTTTTAACATGAAATGTCAGGATATACATATCTATAGAAACAGAAAGTAGATTAGTGGTTTCTAGGGACTGAAGAGCAGGGAGAGTGTATAAAGAGTGCTAATGCTAGGCTTGCTTTTGAGTTATGAAAATACTCTGGAGTTAGATATTAAGGATACTTGCATAGCCTTATAATATACTAAAACCCACTGAATTGTATGCTTTACCAGGGTAAATTTTATGGTATGTAAATTGTAATTCAACAACAATAACAAAACAAAAACACGTTACAGACCTGAACTGTTGCTGGCAAAGCTTGAAACCACCAGTCTATATCTGTCTATTTCAAATTCTGGATTCCAATCTGTGTGTGACTATTTCTCAGTATAACTGACTGTAATGGCAAAGGGAACTAATTATGTTCTTTTGGAGTGACAGAGTGCCCTGGTGTTCAGCACAGTCAAGGTGTATTATGTCAGTGAGTTGTCAGAAGAGAGCATGAGGGCACTGCATATTGTAATTGAGACTTTTTGTTTAATTGAAACTATTTAATGATAGTCACAGCATTTATGAAATCTCACTGTTCAGGGGGTGTAGCATAAAGAATGATTGAAAGTTTACATTTTTGTTCAGGGTGGCAGGCAAGATGGCAATAGGAAAGGCTCCAGTCTGCAGCTCCCAGTGAGATCAATGCAGAAGGTGGGTGATTTCTGCATTTCCAACTGAGGTATCTAGCTCATCTCATTGGGACTGGTTAGACAGGGGGTACAGCCCACAGAGGGTAAGCCAAAGCAGGGTGGGGTGTCACCTCTCCCAGGAAACAGAAGGGATTGGGGAACTCCCTCCCTTAGCAGAGGGAAGCCGTGAGGGACTGTGCTGTGAAGAACAGTGCATTCCAGCCCAGATACTACGCTTTTCCCACAGTCTTCGCAACCCACAGACCAGGAGATTCCTTCGCGTGCCTACACCACCAGGGCCTTGGGTTTCAAGCACAAAACTGGGTGGCCGTTTGAGCAGACACTGAGCTAGCTGCAGGAGTCTTTTTTTCATACACTAGTGGCACCTGGAATGCCAGCAAGACAGAACAGTTCCCTCCCCGGGAAAGGGGGCTGAAGCTAGGGAGCCAAGTGATCTAGTTCAGCGGATCCCAACCCCAGGAAGCCAAGCAGGCTAAGATCCACTGACTTGAAATTCTTACTGCCAGCACAGCAGTCTGAAGTAGAACTTGGAGGCTCAGACTTAGTAGGGGAAGGGGCATCTGCCATTACTGAGGCTTGAGTAGACAGTTTTCCCCTCACAGTGGAAACAAAGCTGCCAGGAAGTTCAAACTGGGCAGAACCCACTGCAGACTGCCTCTCTAGATTCCTCCTCTCTGAGCAGGGTATCTCTGAAAGAAAGGCAGCAGCCACAGTCAGGGGCTTATAGATAAAACTCCCATCTCCTTGGGACAGAGCATCTGGAGGAAGGGGTGCCTGTGGGCACAGTTTCTGCAGACTTAAACATCCCTGCCTCTGGCTCTGAAGACAGCAGCAGATCTCCCAGCACAGAGCTGGAGCTCTCCTAAGGGGCAGACTGCCTCCTCAAGTGGGTCCCTGTCTCCCATGCCTCCTGACTAGGAGATACCTCCCAAGCAGGGGCCAACAGACACCTCATACAGGAGAGATCTGGCTGGCATCTGGCCAATGTCCCTCTGGGATGAAGGTTCCAGAGGAAGGCACAGGCAGTGATATTTGGTGTTCTGCAGCCTTTGCTGGTGATACACAGGCAAACAGGGTCTGGAGTGAACCTCCAGCAAACTCCAGCAGACCTGCAGCAGAGGGGCCTGACTGTTAGAAGGAAAACTAACAAAAGAAAAAAATAGCATCAACATCAACAAAAAGGACATCCACACCAAAACCCCATCCAAAGGTCACCAACATCAAAGACCAAAGGTAGATAAATCCATGAAGATGAGGAAAAACCAGTGCAAAAAGGTGAAATTCCAAAAGCCAGAACACCTCTTCTCCTCCAAAGGATCACAACTCCTTGTCAGCAAGGGAACAAAACTGGGCAGAGAATAAATGTGATGAATTGACAGAAGTAGGCTTCAGAAGGTGGGTAATAACAAACAACTCTGAGCTAAAGGAGCATGTTCTAATCCAATGCAAGGAAGGTAAGAACCTTGAAAAAAGGTTAGAGGAATTGCTAACTAGAATAATCAGTTTAGAGAAGAATATAAATGACCTAATGGAGCTGAAAAACACAGCACAAGAACTTTGTGAAGCATACACAAGTATCAATAGCTGAAGCAATCAAGTGGCAGAAAGGATATCACAGTTTAAAGATCAACTTAATGAAATAAAGACAAGATTAGAGAAAAATAATGAAAAGGAATGAAGAAAGCTTCCAAGAAATATGGAACTATGTGAAAAGACCAAACCTACGTTTGATTGGTGTTCCTGAAAGTGACGGGGAGAATGGAATCAAGTTGGAAAACATTCTCCAGGATAACTTCCCCAGCCTAGCAAGACAGGCCAACATTCAAATTCAGGAAATACAGAGAACACCACAAAGATACTCCTGGAGAAGAGCAACCCCAAGACACATAATTGTCAGATTCACCAAGGTTGAAATGAAGAAAAAATGTTAAGTGCAGCCAGAGAGAAAGTTCTGGTTACCACAGAGGGAAGCCCATCAGACTAACAGTGGATCTCTCAGCAGAAACCCTACAAGCCAGAAGAGAGTGGGGGCCAATATTCAACATTCTTAAAGAAAAGAATTTTCAACACAGAATTTCATATCCAGCCAAACTAATCTTCATAGGCAAAGGAGAAATAAAATCCTCACAGACAGGCAAATGCTGTGAGATTTTGTTACTACCAGACCTGCCTTACAAGAGCCCCTGAAGGAAGCACTAAATATGGAGAGGAACAACTGGTACCAACCACTGCAAAAACATACCAAATTGTAAAGACCATTGACACTATGAAAAGACTGCATCAACTAACGGGCAAAATAACAGCTAGCATCATGACAGGATCAAATTCACACATAATAATATTAACCTTAAATGTAAATGGGCTAAGTGCCCCAATTAAAAGACACAGACTGGCAAATTGGATAAAGAATCAAGACCCATTAGTGTGCTGTATTCAGGAGACCAATCTCACATGCAAAGACACACAGAGGCTCAAAGTAAAGGAATGGAAGAATATTTACCAAGCAAATGGAAAGCAAATAAATAAATAAATAATGAAAAAGCAGAGTTGAAATCCTAGTTTCTGATAAAGCAGACTTTAAACCAACAAAGATAAAAAGCAACAAAGAAGATCATTGCATAATGGTAAAGGGATCAATGCAACAAGAAGAGCTAACTCTCCTAAATATATATGCACCCAATACAGGAGCACCCAGATTCATAAAGCTATTTCTTACAGACCTACAAAGAGACTTAGACTCCCACACAAAAATAGTGGGAGACTTTAACACCCTACTGTCAATATTAGACTGATCAATGAGACAAAAAATTAACAAGGATATTCAGGACTTGAACTCAGCTCTGGATCAAGCAGACCCAATAGACGTCTACAGAACTCTCCACCCCAAATCAACAGAATATACATTCTTCTCAGCACCACATCACATCTATTCTAGAATTGACCACATAATTGGAAGTAAAACACTCATTGGCAAATGTAGAAGAATGGAAATCATAACAAACTGTCTCCCAGATCACAGAGCAATCAAATTATAACTCAGGATTAAGAAACTCACTCAAAACAGCAGAAATACATGGAACCTGAACAACCTGCTCTTGAATGACTACTGGGTAAATAATGAAATTAAGGCAGAAATAAATAAGTTCTTAGAAACCGATGAAAACAAAGACAAAAAGAACCAGAATCTCTGGGACACAGCTAAAGCAGTGTTTAGAGGGAAATTCATAGCACTAAATGCACACAGGAGAAAGCAGGAAAGATCTAAAATTGACACTCTAACATCACAATTAAAAGAACTACACAAGCAAGAGCAAACAAATTCAAAAGCTAGCAGAAGACAAAAAATAACTAAGATCAGAACAGGACTGAAGGAGAAAGACACACACACACAAAAAACCCTTCAAAAAAGTAATGAATCTAGGAGCTGGTTTTTTGAGACGGTTATCAAAATAGACTGCTAGACAGACTAACAAGGAAGAAAAGAGAGAGAAGAATCAAATAGACACAATAAAAATGATAAAGGACATATCACCACTGATCCCACATAAATACAAACTACCATGAGATAATACTATAAACACCTCTATGCAAACAATCTAAAAAATTTAGAAGAAATAGATAAATTCATGGACACATACACTCTCCCAAGACTAAACCAGGAAGAAGTCAAATCCCTGAATAGATCAATAATAACTTCTCAAATTGAGGCAGTCATTAATAGCTTACAAACCAAAAAAAGCCCAGGACCAGACAGATTCACAGCCAAATTCTATCAGAGGTATAAAGAGGAGCTGGGACCATTCCTTCTGAAACTATTCCAAACAATAGAAAAGAGGGACTCCTCCCTAACTCATTTTATAAGGCCAGCATCATCTTGATATCAGAACCTGGCAGAGACATAACAAAAAAAGAAAATTTCAGGCCAATATCCCTAATGTACATCCATGCAAAAATCCTCAATAAAATACTGGCAAACTGAATCCAGCAGCACATCAAATAGCTTATCCACCACAATCAAGTCAGCTTTATCCTTGGGTTGCAAGGCTGGTTCAACATATGCAAATCAATAAACGTAATCCATCACATAAACAGAACCAATGACAAAAACCACATGATTATCTTAATAGACGCAGAAAAATGCTTTTGATAAAATTCAACACCCCTAAAAACTCTCAATAAACTAGGTATTGATGGATCTTATCTCAAAATAATAGGAACCATTTATGACAAACCCACAGCCAATATCATACTGAATGGGCAAAAGCTGGAAGCATTCCTTTTGAAAACTGGCACAAGACAAGGATACCCTCTGTCACCACTCCTATTCAACATAGTATTGGAAGTTCTGGCAGGGGCAGTCAGGCAAGAGAAAGAAAAAAAGTGTATTCAAACAGGAAGAGAGCAAGTCAAATTGTCTCTGGTTGCAGATAACATGATTGTATATTTAGAAAACCCCATTGTCTCAGCCCCAAATCTCCTTAAGCTGATAAGCAACTTTAGCAAAGTCTCAGGATACAAAATCAATGTGCAAAAATCACGTCATTCCTATACACCAATAATAGACAAACAGAGAGCCAAATCATGAGTAAAGTCCCATTCACAATTGCTACAGAGAATAAAATACCTAGGAATCCAACTTACAAGGGATGTGAAGGACCTCTTCAAGGAGAACTACAAACCATTATTCAAGGAAATAAGAGAGGACACAAACAAATGGAAAAATGTTCCATGCTCATGGATAGGAAGAATCAATATCGTAAAAATGGCCATACTGCTGAAAGTAATTTATAGATTCAATGCTATCTCCATCAAGCTACCATTGACTTTCTTCACAGAATTAGAAAAAAACTACTTTAGATTTCATATGGATCCAAAAAAGAGCCCATATAGCCAAGACAATTCTAAACAAAAGGAACAAAGCTGGAGGCATCACACTACCTGACTTCAAACTATACTACAAGGCTACAGTAACCAAAACAGCATGGTACTGGTACCAAACCAGATATATACATATAGACCAATGGAACAGAACAGAGGCCTCAGAAATAATATCATACATCTACAACCATCTGATCTTTGACAAACCTGACAAAAACAAGCAATGGGGAGAGGATTTCCTGTTTAATAAATGGTGTTTGGAAAACTGGCTAGCCATATGCAGAAAACTGAAACTGGACCCCTTCCTTACAACTTACACAAAAATTAACTCAAGATGGATTAAAATCTAAATGTAAGACCTAAAACTGTAAAAACCTTGAAGAAAACCTAGGCAATACCATTCAGGACATAGGCATGGGTAAAGACTTCTTGACTAAAACACCAAAAGCAATAGCAGCAAAAGCCAAAATTGACAAATGGGACCTAATTAAACTAAAGAGCTTCTGCACAGCAAAAGAAACTTTTATCAGAGTGAACAGGCAGCCTACAGAATGGGAGAATATTTTTGCAATCTATCCTTCTGACTAAGGGCTGATATCCAGAATCTACAAGGAACTAAAACAAATTCATGAGAAAAAAACAACCCCATCAAAAAGCGGGCAAAGGATATGAACACACTTCTCAGATGAAGACTTTTATGTGGCCAACAAACATATGAAAATAACTCATCATCACTGGTCATTAGAGAAATGCATATCAAAACTACAATGAGATACTATCTCATACCAGTTAGAATGGTGGTCATTAAAAAGTCAGGAAACAGCAGATGCTGGAGATGTGGAGAAATAGGAACACTTTCACATTGTTGGTGGGAGTGTAAATTAGTTCAACCATTGTGGAAGACACTGTGGCAGTTCCTCAAGGATCTAGAACCAGAAATACCATTTGACCCAAAAATCCCAATACTGGGTATATACCCAAAGGATTATAAGTCATTCTGCTATAAAGATGCATGCACACGTATGTTTATTGCAGCACTATTCACAGTGGCAAAGACTTGGAACCAACCCAAAACCCCATCAATGTTAAGACTGGATAAAGAAAATATGTCACAATACACCATGGATGGAATACTGTGCAGTCATAAAAGGGATGAGTTCAGGTCCTTTGCAGAGACATGGACGAAGCTGGAAACCGTCATTCTCAGCAAACTAACACAGGAACAGAAAACCAAACATCACATGTTCTCATCATAAGTGGGAGCTGAATAATGAGAACACATGGACACAGGGAGGGGAACATTACACACCGGGGCATGTTGGCGGGTGGGGGGCTAGGAGTGGGATAGCATTAGGAGAAATACCTAATGTAGATTTCAGGGAGATGGGTGCAGCAAACCTCCATGGCATGTGTATACCTATGTAACAAACCTGCACGTTTTGTACATGTATCCAGAACTTAAAGTATAATAATAATACTAATAATACTAATAATAATAATAAAGAAATAGTTTCACGTCTTTTGGACATGAAAAAAAAAAAAAGACCTAGTCTTTGCTAGCAGAACTGGTTGGCTATAGTAAAAACTAATTTAATTGTACATTTAAAATAATTGAAAGAGTATAATTGGATTCTCTGAAACACAATGGATAAATGCTTGAGATGATGGATATCCCATTCAACCTGATGTGATTATTATGTATTGCATGCCTGTATCAAAATATCTCATATAACCCATAAGTATACACACCTACTGTGTACCACTAGAAATTATAATTTATGTCTTTTAAATTGAATGCATGATCTTGAAGAGATGTTTGTACACCCATGTTTGTAGCAGCATTATTCACAACAGCTAAAACTTTAACACAACCCAAGTGTCCATCAACGGATGAATGGATAAGCAAAATGTGGTAAATACATACGTGAAATGTTATTTAGCCTTAAAAAGGAAAAAATGTGACATATGCTGCAACATGGATGAGCTTTGGAGACATTCTGCTGAGTGAAATAAGTCAATCAAAAAGACAAATACTTATATGAAGTACTTAGTGTAGTTAAAGTCATTGAAAGACAGAAAGTAGAATGATGATTGCGAGGGGGTGGGTGTGGGGACAATGAGGGGTTATTTAAAGGGTATACAATTTCAGTTTTTCCAGATGAAAAGTGTTCTGGAGACTGATTGCTCAACAGTGTGAATATATTTAACAATACTGAACTGTATATGTAAATCTGGTTAAGATGGTACATTTTATTTTACACACACAAAAGAAGTAGAACCGGAAGTAGATTCTCAACTAGTACACTACTGTCATGTTGGTTGGTACAATTCTTGTTTACATAGAGCTATCCCTGCACATTGCAGAATGTGTAGCATCCCTGGTTTCTTCTCAATTAATGTGGTAATGTCCTCTAGTTATTGTCACAAACAAAGCAAAATAAAAGCCCCAAACACTGCCAAGTGCCCCCATGATGATTGGGAGAGTTGCAGTGGATGGCAGCACTGGCCCAAAGCAAGTACCCATGGATGAGGAAGGCTATAGGTGGAAAATAGAAACACTCCAGACAAATGGAGGAAGCTGCCTTAGCTCCACATCTTCAGCTCCAGAAATATCCCATGGCCTCTGCACAAGCTTAGAATCTTCTTATCCGCCATCTAGTCATTTCTTTTCTCCCTTGCAGTCTCATCTCAACCATCACTTCTGGGAGACACCTTCCTCAGCTCCTTCACTTCCTGCTTAGGTCAATTTTCCTGTATTATACCCTCGAAGAACACCATGTACCTCATCTTCATAGCACATATGCAGTTGTTTTACAAATATTTATGAATTTTGGTCTTACTTATTGGAATAAAAGCTCTGAGAAAAAAGAATGGGTGAAAGATATGAATAGACTTTTATCCAAAGAAGGTATACAAATGGCCATTAAGCACATGAGATGTTCAGCGTCATTAGTCATCAAGGAAATGCAAATTAAAACCACAATGAGATACCACGTTACAATCACTAAGTGGCTATAATCCAAAAAAGATAACGACAAGTGTTGGGGAGTATGTGGAGAAATTGGAATCCTCATACACTGCTGGTGGGAATGAAAACTGGTGTAATCACTTTGGAAAACAGTCTGGCAGTTCCTCAAGAGGCAAGATACAGAGTTACCATATGACCCAGCAATTCTACTCCTGGTTATATATAACCAAGAGAGATGAAAAACATATGTTCACACAAAAATCTGCACACAAATGTTCATAGCAGCATTATTCATAATAGTGGAAACAAATGTTCATAAACTGATCAATGGATAAATACATGTTGTATATCCATATAATGAAATATTATTTGGCCATACAAAGAAATGAAGTATTAGTGAATGCTACAGTTTAGATCAACCATGAAAATTCGATGCTATGTAAAAGAAGCTCATTACAAAAGACCATGTATAGTATGATTCCAAAATCCAGAATAGACAACTCTTTAGAGACATAAAGGAGATTATTGATTGCTAGAGCTAGGAGTTTTGGGGAAATTACAGTGATAGCTAAAGAGTATCGGGTTTATTTTTGGAGTAATGAAAGTGTTCTAATACTGATGGTGAAAATGTTTGCACAACTCTGTAAATACGCTAAAAGCACTAAATTGTACACTTTAAGTGGTCGAATTTTATGTTAGGTGAATTATATTGCAATAAAGCTATTACCAGAAAAAGTTTAAAAAGAAAAAGAAAAAACAAAAGAGTCAGGGGACTTTGGTCAAAAACACATGTTCCCATTATTCAAGTTTCTATTCCGATCACAGAGAAAAGGACATAGGTAAATTTAAGAGTGATAATATTGTGGAACAGAAATAATATTATTTAATAACAAAAGAAGTGTGTAAGTTGAGGAACACTCACAGAGTGACAGCCATTTTCTATTTGTGAATACCCATGACCCCATGATGGGGCCATTCACTTACCAAGTATTGAGCTATGAATTAATTCTTGCCCACTTTTCTAATTACTTCATGGATTTCAGATTGTGTAAAAATAACCAGTTTAGGATCTGTTAGGTAGGGGATTGATTTTGGCTAATCTCACATCTATTTGCAATCACATTACAGACTTCCTTCAAGCTCTGTGTCCACACAGAAGCAGGGAGAGCCTAAGGTACTAGAAAGAGTCAGAAAATGTAAATCACTCCCAGAAAATCATATTTTTTTCATGGTTTGGTTTTTCACTCTGGCCAATGGAAGTTATTCATCCTGGAAGCATTAGCTCACTCACAGAAAGCCTAAAGCCATAAAGGACTTGGTTCTGTCTCGAAGTTTGTGAAAGCAGCATCCTATAGCCACGGTTAGGTATCAGATTATTTGGAAAAGTTTCTAACCAATGGCAGTTTAAGAAGGTAAACCAAGTGTCTTTCACCTTTACTATTCAAAGTGTAATATGAGAACCACGAGTATCAATATTACCTGATAGCTTTCAGAAATGCATAATCTCAATCCCACTTAGGACCTCCTCAATCAGCACCTGCATTTGAACGAGAGCCCCAGGGATTTATATGCACTTAAAGTTTGAAAAGCAGTTTCTAAAAGACTTTCTGCTCAAGTCTACACTATCATTCAGAAAGACATACCTCAACTACATCTGCTCCATTATCTTCCTCACTCGCCTCTCTCACTGTGTACGTGCGTGCATGTGTGTGTATGCTACTCGTCTATAAAAGAGCATGTTTTTCTTTTCTCTTCTTTAGGATCCCGAGTTTTACTTGCTATAATTCTAAGAGGTTTTACAGAAGAGCTATGGTTTTCCTCCTTTAAGTGCACCTTTCCCTTACAACCTTCTTATGATAAGAGAATGGCTCTTCCCCTCTTTTCTTTCACTTTTTTCGTGTGGTAGGAGATGAGGTGACCCTATCTTGAGAAAAAGATAAGTAATTGTGAAAACATTTCATGAGCTTCTGAATCCAGCCATGTTCGAAGACTACATTGTACATTATATTTATGTACAACAATAGGTTTCCCATTTTCACTTAATCTAGTTTAAACTAAGTTTCTGTAAACCATGAATGAAAAAAATCCTGAAAAGTACAGTAACCCATCAATTTAATTTTTCTGATGCCTCCATTCAGTGACAGCTAGGGGTTACCAGGTATTTAAAGAAAAACTCCAACATGAAAGCAAGCTTTTTTTTTTTTTTTTTTTCCTATTTCCGACTTGTTCCAGCATGTTCAAAGGTACATGTTCAGGATGTGAAGGTTTGTTACCTAGGTAAATAAATGTATGCTTTGGCGATTTGCTGCACAGATTATCCCATCACTCGGGTACTAAGCCCAGTATCCACTAGATACTCTTCCTGGTCCTCTCCCTCCTGTCACCCTGCCCTGCCCTCCAACAGGCCCCACTGTGTGTTGTTTCTCCACCAGGTGTCCATGCATTCTCATTATTTAGCTCCCACTTGTAAGAGAGCACCTGTGGTATTTGGTTTTCTGTTCCTGCATTAGTTTGCTAAGGATAATGACCTCCAGCTCCACCCCTGTCCCTACAAAGGACATGATTTCATTCCTTTTTATGGCTTCATAGCATTCCATGGTGTATATGTACCACATTTTCTTTTTCCAGTCCATCATTGATAGGCATTTGGGTTGGTTCCATGTCTTTGCTATTGTGAATAGTGCTGTAATGAACATATGCATGCATGTATCTTTATGATAGAATGATTTATATTCCTTCAGGTATATACTCAGTAATGGGATTGCTGGGTCGAATGGTATTTCTGCCTCTAGATCTTTGAGGAATCACCACACCGTCTTCCACAATGGTTGAACTAATTTACACTCCCATCAACAGTGTAAAAGTGTCTTTTTCTCCACAGCCTCACCAGCACGTGTTGTTTTTTGACTTTTTAATAATAGCCATTCTAACTATATGAGAAGGTATATTATTGTGGTTTTGATTTGCATTTCTCTAATGATCAGTGATGTTGAGCTTTTTCTCATGTTTGTTAGCCACCTGTATGTCTTCCTTGAGAAGTGTCTGTTCATGTCCTTTGCCCACTTTTTAATGGGGTTATGTGTCTTTTTCTTGTACATTTGCTTAAGTTCCATAAAGATCCTGGATATTAGACCTTTGTCAGATGCATATGTTACAGAAAGGTTCTTCCATTCTATAGGTTGTCTGTTTACTCTGTTGATAGTTTCTTCTGCTATCAGAAGCTCTTTAGTTTAATTAGATCCCATTTGCCAGTGTTTGATTTTGTTCTGATTGCTTTTGGTATCTCTGCTATGAAATCTTTGCTCATGCCTATGTCCTGAATGGTATTACCTAGGTATTCTTCTATGATGTTTATACTTTTAGGTTTCACATTTAAGTCTTTAATCTTTATGGTGTAAGGAAGGCATCTAGTTTTAATTTTCTGCATATGGCTAGCCAGTTTTCCAAGCATCATTTATTAAATAGGGGATCCTTTGCCCATTGCTTGTTTTTGTCAAGTTTGTTGAAGATCAGATGGTTGTAGGTTTGTGGACTTATTTCTGGGATCTCTATTCTGTTTCATTGGTCTATGTGTCTGTTCTTGTACCAGTACCATGCCGTTTTGGTTGCTGTAGTCCTGTAGTATGGTTTGAAGTCAGGGCACATGATGCTTCCACCTCTGTTCTCTTTGCTTAGGATTGCTTTGACTATTCAGGCTCCTTTTTGGTTCCATATGAATTTTCAAATAGTTTTTTTCTAATTCAGTGAAGAATGCCAATAGTAGTTTAATAAGAATAGCATTGAATCTATAACTCTGTCTGTAGAATACAGGAGGGGGTTGCTGGAGGCCCTGGCTTGGCAGACCCACCCAACAAGGAAGAATAGATTGGGGTCCCATTTAATGAAGCAGTTTGGCCATGCCTCAACAAAACAGCTATGCCATGTTGGGGAACTGACTCTTCCCTGGTTAGCTTGGACTCTCCAAAGCTCACTAAGATGGAACGGTCAAGTCATCCAAACAACAAAGATGGCAGCCTGCCCTTCCCCCTGGGTACTCTGTCCCAGGGAGAGATTAGAGCTCTATCCATGGAGTACAGGCAGGGGTGACTGGAGGCCGTGCTGAGAGGTACCACCAAGTGATGAGGAATGGACAGGGTTCCCACTTAAAGTCTGGCCACGTTTTGATAAAGCAGCTGTGCTGTGCTAGGGAGTCTGTTCATTGTCCAGACCATTTGGACTCTTCAAGGCCTGCCAGCTGGAATGGCTAAGTCATCCAAGCGGCAAAGATGGCAGCTTGCCCCTTCCCTCGGCACTCTGTCCCAGGGAGAGATCAGAACTCTCTTCATAATACTAGCTGACAGGGGTGGCTGGAGACCCCTGCTGGGATGGGTCAGTGTTCCATATAAAGAAGCAATCTGGCCACGTTTTTGTAAAGAAGTTGTGCTGTCCTGGAGAAAAGGGTCCTTTCCTCATCTGGACCATTTGGACTCTTCAAAGCCTGCAGATTGGAACAGCTGAGTCATCCAAACAGCAAAGATGGCAGCCTCCCTGGGGTCTCTGTCCTGTCTCAGGCAAGCTCTACCCTGTTGCGGGTGGCTGACTGAAATTCCAAGTAAGTGGGTCTTATGAGGTGCCATGGTAATGGGGCCCACACACTGATGCTGCTCGGCCCTCTGGGTTCAGCCGCATTTCTAGGGCTGCGTATGGACCTCCTGCCTTGCCTCAGTTGCAGTCACCTTTGTCAGGGATCCTGGAGTTGGAGTATGTAAAGCTCCAGGTTCTGTGTGCATGCCTGAGCAGCTGCTCTGCCAATACTCTACATAGCTCTGTGTGTTGGATCCAACGCCCTGGTAGAGTGGGCTCACAAGGGGATCTCCTGATCCAATGGTTTCAAAGATCTGTGTGTGAAGCATGTTTTCCTGGGGTTGTACATTCATTCACCACTTCCCTTGGCTGGGGGCAGGGGTTCCCTTGGTTTTGTGTCACACTCGGGTGGCCCTCACCCTGCCCTGCTTTTCTTCATTCTCTGTGGGTTATTTCCTTGATCAGTCCCAGTGGGAGTACCTGGATATTTCAGTTGAAGGTGCTGTATTTACTTGCCCCTTTCATTCCTCTCTGTGTCATGAATCATAGCTGTTTATAATCGGCCATCTTGGCCCCCTCCTCAGATATTTTTTTAAATGAGAGATTTCTAAAACTTCTCAAATGCTCAGATGAAAAAAAAAGTAAAAGAAAATGTCATGTCTATAATACAATAACCACATGCTATGTAAATAGAAAAACAAAAATATTGTCAGAGCTCTTGTAAATTATAAATATGCAATAAAGATAAACATACTGTTTTAAATGTTGCAAGAGAAACTTGAGAAAAATCTTTCAGATAGTAAAATAAAATGATAGAGCTAGAAGAATTGAGAAAAAAGAAACTGGATAATTAATTTGGGATTTTTACCTTCTCATTAAGAGTAATTCCAAAAGAAAGAAAAGGAAAAAGAAAAGGCTAAAACCTGTCAAATAATGTAAGAAAATTTCCCAGAACTGAAATCCATGCATTTCAAACAATACAATTCAATTGAAAGCCCATAATGGTGAATGGAGAAATTATCAAAGTACATCATCGGGAAATTTCAGATCATAGATAAAGAGAAGATAAAACCTTTCATATGGAAAAAGAAATTGAGGCCATACTTGAATAAGACTTCTTAGTAACATTAGAATCTATAAGATGATGAAGCTATCTTTTCAAAATTATAAGGGAAAACTGTTTTTTACCTAAAAATCTCTACTCAGTCATATTACCAGTTAGTATTTTTAGACATCCATGAAATAATAATTATAAGAACAAGAATAAGAGTAATTTCAGTGCACCTTTTCCTAGAAAGCTCCTGAAGGACATGCTACAGAAGATGGGGAGCTTATCTATTACACATGGAATCCAGGAAACAGAGATTGAGAAACAGGAGAGTTGTAAAAAAGAGTCTCAGAATGACAGCTGTCACTCTGACAGGAGAAAGTAAAAGACTAGATAGGAGTAAATTGGAGGGATGTCAAAAGAAGTTTCATGGAAAAAAATGAACCAATATACTATTTGATATTTTGGCATGCAGAAATATTGTTAGCACTGATAGAACTGTTGAACTATTTGGGGAAAAATAACAATAAATTCATAGAAAACTAAACAAATCAATGTGTGAGGAAAATTTTAACTATAGAAAAAAATCCTAAAATAACAGAAATCACTGTATATTACTTGGCTCTGCAATTTATAATATTTACAAGGTAAAGATCTTGTAAACTAACAACTGATTTAACCAAAACCTGTGATAGAACTATAATAGTATAATTGGATTATGGAAAGTAGAAGAACGGTGACCAAAAAAAAAAAAAAAACAGTTGTGATGGCTTATACTTGTAAGTCCAGCAACTTTGGAGGCTGAGTGAGGCAGGAGCCAAGAGTTTGAGATCACCTTGGGAAACATAGCAAGACCCCATCTCTTAAAAAATAAAAAAAATGAAAAACTTACTGGGCATGGTGGCATGTGCCTATAGTCCCAGGTACATAGGAGGCTGAAGCAAGAGGATCAGAGGATCCTGGGTGTTGGAGACTGCAGTGAGCCATGATTGCACCACTGCATTCCAGCCTGGGTGACAGAGGGAGGCCTTAACTCTAAATAATAATAATAATAACAATGAGAAAAGATAAATGCTATACTGCCATATCAAAGTGGTAATATCGAGGAGGGGCTTCAAGATAGCTGACTAGAATTATCTGGTACTCACCTCCTCCACAAAGAACAACCAAAATTTTGAGGAGATAATCATACTTGGAATAGATCGGCTGGGAGAGAGCACTAAAATTCAACAAAGAATTGGTAGGAAACCTCTAAAGTGAGGAAGGAGGGGAAAGTGAGGCAGCCTGCTAGCCTGGATTGGCTAGGAGCCTGGAGAGACTCCTCAATGCAAGGAAAGGGTAAGCGAGAGACTCTCAGAGGAGTCTCCCTGCACTCCTCCAATCCTAGCCATGGGATAGCCCCTAAACCCTGTGGGCCTGAGACTAACATTGGGAACTGCCTGGAGACCATGTGAAGGCATCACTCCCGGGAGAGAGTATATGCTGGTTTCACACAAACCCCAAAGTCCCAAGCAGCTACAGTAAGGCACCATATTACCTAGGGGCCCAACAGATTTAGCATCTCCATATCATAGGAGCCCCAGTGACAGCCTTGCACACAGCCACCTCAGTCTGCTTCCACCAGGGCTGCTTCCACCAGGGCTGAAGTGTGAGCCCTTGTCAATGACCTCACTGCCCCTTGCAGCAAAGCTGCCATGCATTTTCACATGTCATGAGGACAAATTCCCCTGCTTACAGTAGCCACTGCTGTGGGCTGCTGCTCTTGGAGCCAAAGGGAAAAGAATTGCACACTCCCCAGCAGCCCGCTTATCGTGGCTTCCATTGAAAGCAAGCCCACTCTCCCCGTATCAAAGCTGCAGGGCAGCCCCTCCCATACCACACCTGAGCCTTCTTCCAGGGATCTAGAGATCACCCCACCCCTGTCTACCTCACCCAGCACCAGCATGCACTACCAGGAGGGTTGAGGACTGATCCACCTGGCCTTGCTCCTCACTCCTCAGTGTCTGAGGACACTATCCATGAGCTTGGGGATCACTTAGCCCAGTCCACCACCATAGCCATCTGAGCACTTCCCCCAAGGGCCTGAGGTCAGGACCACCCAGCCCATTGTTGCTACTGCAAACACTGGGGCAGATTTCTTGGGAACCAGAGGATTGTACTGTCATTGTTACAGCCATTGTCCAATGCTATGCCTGCTGCCTAGGACCCCAAACCTACCCACCCACCCATTCCATTTCTGTCACTACCAGCACCAAAGCAAGCCACCTGGAGGCCCAAGATTCAGCCACTCTGGACCTGGTAATTCCAGTGCCAGTACCTGCCACCATGGAGCCCAAGAATAGGTACTATTCAGCTGCCACTGCAATCACTGGATCCCAACAATAGGCCCATATGGCAAGCACATCTCCAGGAAAAGTTCATCACAGCCCACACCACAAGTTACTAAGGAAATTACAGTCGCCACTAATCTGTTTATAGCCAAGAAATCACACAGAGATTATACTACTGCACATACCCAGAACTAAGGTCAAAGTGCTGTATCCAACAAAAACCATAAATATATCTTCAGGAAAAAGTCCCTCTATGAAAGTAAGTTCAAAATGGTGGAAGAAACGACTGTTACACTAGATGCATAGATATCAACATAAAAACAAAGAAAATATGAAAAAGGAAGAAAATATGACACCTCTAAAGGAACACAGTAATTACCCAGCAGCAGATTTCAATCAAAATGAAATTTATAAAATCCCAGAAAAAATTCAAAACAGTAATACTAAAAAAGTTAAGTTTCCATCCAATGTGATACAAAACAATTCTGAAAATATATATATAAAAAATTTAGGGTATGGATGAGAAATGTACCAAACAGATAAATAACATAAAAAAGAACCAAATAGAAATTATAGAATTAAAGAATTTATCAAATAAAAAATAGCTTTGAAAGCTTTAACAATAGAATAGATAAAGCAGAAGAAAGAATTTTAGACCTTGAAGACTTATCTTTTAAAATAACCCAGTGTATTTGTCCATTCTCATGCTGTTATAAATAACTACCTGAGAGTGGGCAATTTATGAAGAAAAGAGATGTAATTCACACGTGGTTCCACAGGCTTTATAGGAAGCATGGCTGGGAGGCATCAGGAAACTTAAAATCATAGCAGAAAGGAAAGAGGGAGCAAGAGTGGCGCAGAAGAGACAGAGATAAGGGGGAAGTGCTATACCTTATAAACAATGAGATATTGTGAGAACTCACTATCATGAGAACAGCAAGGGGGAATGCACCCTCATGATGCAATCACCTCCCACCGTATCCCTCCCACAACACTGGAGATTACAATTCAACATGAGATTTTGGGTGGAGACACAGCAGCAAACCATACCACCCAGTGAGACAAAAAATAAAGAAAAAAGATTTAAAAGAATGACCACAGCTTAAGTGACATACAGGACACCACAGGGGAGCAAAATATTCAAATTTTCAATGTCCCAGAAGATAAAGGGAAAACAAAAGAGATAGAAAGTCAATTTAGTGCCAGGCACGGTGGCTCATGCCTGTAATCACAGCACTTTGGGAGGCTGAGGTGGGCAGATCACCTGAGGTCAGGAGTTTGAGACCAGCCTGACCAACATGGAGAAACCCTGTCTTGACTAAAAATGTGAAATTAGCCGGGCGTGGTGGTGCATGCCTATAATCCCAGCTACTCTGGAGGCTGAGGCAGGAGTATTGCTTGAACCCAGGGAATGGAGGTTGCGGTGAGCTGATATCACGCATTTACACTCCAGCCTAGGCAACAACAGAAAACTTTTTCTCCAAAAAAAAAAAAAAAATCTGTTTAATGAAATAATAGAAGAAAACTCCCCAAGTCTAGCAAGAGATTTAGACATCTAAGTACAAGAAGCTCAAAGATCCCCAATACATACAACTCAAAAAGATCTCCTATGGCATGTTATATTTAAACTACTAAAAGTCAGAGACAAAGATAGAATTTTAAAAATAGCAAGAAAATAGCAACTATCACTTATAAGGAAATCCCCATCGGTCTAGCAGCAGATTTCTCAGCAGACACCTTACAGGCCAGGGGAGAATGGGGTAATATATTCAAAGTAATAAAAGAAAGAAACTGCCAGTCAAGAATACTATACCCAAATTATCCTTCATAAATAAAGGGAAGTAAAACATATTCCAGACAAGCAAAAGGTGAAAGAATTCACCACCTGGAAAGCCCTACAATAAACACTCAATAGTGTGATACACCTGGAAATTAAAAGTTAGCATTTACCATCATGAAAGTATAAAACCCACTGGTCGGGTGGCTGGGGCAGGAGAATGGCATGAACCCGGGAGGCAGAGCTTGTGGTGAGCCGAGATTGCGCCACTGCACTCCAGCCTAGGCAACACAGTGAGACTCTGCCAAAAAAAAAAAAAATCCACTGGTAAAACAAACACATTAATAAGAGTAAGACTCAAATGTTACCCCTACAGAAAACACCAAACCACAGTGATAAACAGTAAAAGAGAAAGAAACAAAGTAAATACAAAACAATCTGAAATCAAATAATAAAATGACAGGAATAAGCCATCACATATCAGTAATATCCTTGAATGTAAAGAAATTAAATTTTCCACTTAAAAGAGTTAAGCTGTGTGAATCGATTAAAAAAACCAGGACTCAACTGTACACTGTCTAAAAGAAACTTATCAGAAGGAATGGTACCAGCTCCTCCTTGTACCTCTGGTAGAATTCAGCTGTGAATCCACCTGGTCCTAGACTTTTTTTGGTTGGTAGGCTATTAATTATTGCCTCAATTTCAGAGCCTACTATTGGTCTATTCAGGGATTCAACTTCTTCCTGGTTTAGTCCTGGGAGAGTGTAAGTGTCCAGGAAATTATCCATTTCTTCTAGATTTTCTAGTTTATTTGCGTAGAGGTGTTTATAGTATTCTCTGATGGTAGTCTGTATTTCTGTGGGGTCGGTGGTGATATCTCCTTTATCATTTTTTATTGTGTCTATTTGATTCTTCTCTCTTTTCTTCTTTATTAGTCTTGCTAGCAGTCTATCAATTTTGTTGATCTTTTCAAAAAACCAACTCCTGGATTCATTGATTTTTTGGAGGGTTTTTTGTGTCTCTATCACCTTCAGTTCTGCTCTGATCTTAGTTATTTCTTGCCTTCTGCTAACTTTTGAATGTATTTGCTCTTGCTTCTCTAGTTCTTTTAATTGTGATGTTAGAGTGTCAATTTTAGATTTTTCCAGCTTTCTCTTTTGGGCATTTAGTGCTATAAATTTCCCTCTACACACTGCTTTAAATATGTCCCAGAGATTCTGGTATGTTGTATCTTTGTTCTCATTGGTTTAAAGAACATCTTTATTTCTGCCTTCATTTTGTTATGTACCCAGCAGTCATTCAGGAGCAGGTTGTTCGGTTTCCATGTAGTTGAGCGGTTTTGATTGAGTTTCTTAGTCCTGAGTTCTAGTTTGATCGCAGTGGTCTGAGAGTTTATTATAATTTCTGTTCTCTTACATTTGCTGAGGAGTGCTTTACTTCCAACTATGTGGTCAATTTTGGAATAAGTGCGATGTGGTGCTGAGAAGAATGTATATTCTGTTGATTTGGGGTGGAGAGTTCTGTAGATGTCTATTAGGTCCCCTTGGTGCAGAGTTGAGTTCAATTCCTGGATATTCTTGTTAACTTTCTATCTCATTGATCTGTCTAATGTTGACAGTGGGGTGTTGAACTTTCCCACTATTATTGTATGGGAGTCTAAGTCTCTTTGTAAGTCTCTAAGGACTTTCTTTATGAGTCTGGGCGCTCCTGTATTGGGTGCATATATATTTAGGATAGTTAGCTCTTCCTGATGAATTGATCCCTTTACCATTATGTAATGGCCTTCTTTGTCTCTTTTGATCTTTGATGGTTTAAAAACAGAGATATAGACCAATGGAACAGAACAAAGTCCTCAGAAATAATACCACACATCTACAGCCATCTGATCTTTGACAAACCTGACAAAAAAAAAAAACAAATTGGGAAAGGATTCCCTATTTAATAAATGGTGCTGGGAAAATTGACTAGCCATAAATAGAAAGCTGAAACTGGATCCTTTCCTTACACCTTATACAAAAATTAATTCAAGATGGATTAGAGACTTAAATGTTAGACCTAATACCATAAAAACCCTAGAAGAAAACCTAGGTAATACCATTCAGGACATAGGCATGGGCAAGGACTTCATGTCTAAAACGCCAAAAGCAATGGCAACAAAAGCCAAAATTGACAAATGGGATCTCATTAAACTAAAGAGCTTCTGCACAGCAAAAGAAACTACCATCAGAGTGAACAGGCAACCTACAGAACGGTAGAACATTTTTGCAATCTACTCATCTGACAAAGGGCTAATATCCAGAACCTACAAAGAACTCAAACAAATTTACAAGAAAAAAACAAACAGCCCCATCAAAAAGTGGGCAAAGGATATGAACAGACATTTCTCAAAAGAAGACATGCATACAGCCAACAGACACATGAAAAAATGCTCGTCGTCACTGGCCATCAGAGAAATGCCAATCAAAACCACAATGAGATACCATCTCACACCAGTTACAATGGCAATCATTAAAAAGTCAGGAAACAACAGGTGCTGGAGAGGATGTGGAGAAATAGGAACACTTTTACACTGTTGGTGGGATTGTAAACTAGTTCAACCATTATGGAAAACAGTATGGCGATTCTTCAAGGATCTAGAACTGGAAGTACCATATGACCCAGCCATCCCATTACTGGGTATATACCCAAAGGACTATAAATCATGCTGCTATAAAGACACATGCACACGTATGTTCATTGCGGCACTATTCACAATAGCAAAGACTTGGAATCAACCCAAATGTCCATCAGTGACAGACTGGATTAAGAAAATGTGGCACATATACACCATGGAATACTATGCAGCCATAAAAAAGGATGAGCTCGTGTCCTTTGTAGGGACATGGATGCAGCTGGAAACCATCATTCTCAGCAAACTATCACAAGAACAGAAAACCAAACACCGCATGTTCTCACTCATAGGTGGGAACTGAACAATGAGATCACTTGGACTCGGGAAGGGGAACATCATACACGGGCCTATCACGGGGAGGGGGGACGGGGGAGGGATTGCATTGGGAGTTATACCTGATGTAAATGACGAGTTGATGGGTGCTGACGAGTTGATGGGTGCAGCACACCAACATGGCACAAGTATACATATGTAAGAAACCTGCACGTTATGCACATGTACCCTAGAACTTAAAGGATAATAATAAAAATAAATAAATAAAAGAAACTTATCTATTATGACACATAAAGACTGAAAGTAAAGGACTGGAAACAGATATTCCATGCAAATGGTAGCCAAAAGCAAGCAGAAGTAACTATACTTATATCAGATAGAACAGACTTTAAGTCAAAAGCAGTAATAAGAAACAAAGAAGGTCATTATATAATGATAAAGAAATCAATTCAGTAAGAGGATACAATTCTAAACATACATGAACCCAAAACCAGAGCACCCAGATACATGAAACAAATATTATTAGATCTAAAGGGAGAGATAGACTGTAATACAATAATAGTTGGGAACTTTAACACCCCGTATGAGCATTACACAGATCATCTTAATAGAGATTTAACAACAACAAAAAAAATGGATTTAAACTGTGCATTAAACCAAATGGAACTAACAAACATAAAAATGGACAAATGGGATCTCATTAAACTAAAGAGCTTCTACACAGTAAAAGAAACTATCATCAGAGTGAACAGGCAACCCATGGAATGGGAGGAAATTTTTGCAATCTACCCATCTGACAAAGGTCTAATATCCAGAATCTATGAGGAACTTAAACAAATTTACAAGAAAAAATCAACCCCATCAAAAAGTGGGTGAAGGATATGAATAGACACTTCTCAAAAGAAGACATTTACACGGCCAACAAACATATGAAAAAAAGCTCAACATCACTGATAATTAGAGAAATGTAAATCAAAACCACAATGAGATACCATGTCATGCCGGTCAGAACGGCGATTATTACAAAGACAAGGAACAATAGATGCTGGTGAGGCTGTGGAGAGATAGCAATGACTTTACACTGTTGGTGGGAATGTAAATTAGTTCAACCATTGTGGAAGACAGTATGACAATTCCTCAAGGATCTAGAACCAGAAATACCATTTGACCCAGCAATCCCATTATGGTTATATACCCAAAGGATTATAAATCATTCTACACATGCACACATATGTTTATTGCAGCACTATTTATGATAGCAAAGACATGGAACCAACCCAAATGCCCACCAACGATAGACTTGATAAAGAAAATGTGGTACATTATACCATGGGACACTATGCAACCATAAAAAGGAATGAGATCATGTCCTTTGCAGGGACATGGATGAAGCTGGAAGCCATCATCCTCAGCAAACTAACACAGGAACAGAAAACGAAACACCGCATGTTCTCACTCATAAGTGGGAGCTGAATAGTGATAACACATGGACACAGAGAGGGGAACAACACACCCCAGGGCCTGCTGCGGGGTTGGAGGAGAGGGGAGGGAACTTAGAGGATGGATCAATAGGTGCAACAAACTACCATGGCACACGTATACCTATTTTAACAAACCTGCAGGTTCTGCACATGTATTTCAGAACTTAAAGTAAAATTTTTTTTAAAAAAGATACAACTACTCTAGTAAAAACTTTAAATTATTAAATATATTTTAGAAGATAGATATCCTGGTGAGTTTGACTAGAGAGAGTGCCTCCTTTTTAAAGCATCAAGGCAGAGGAAAATATTACCTGCAGTAAAGAATAGGGAGAAACCTACCTTAAGCCTCTACATAGGCCCACAACAGATTCCTGAAAGGTACGTCTGGGGCAGATCCACCTAGATGCTGTGCCAGGTGTGGAAGCTACCCCATGGTACAAAAGCAAAAAGCCACTGAATTTCTAGGCACCTCGGTAGACTTGAGCAATGAGGATTTTTTGGAAAGGATGGAAAGAAAAGCAATGTATTTGACTGAACTTGAACTCTAAGGTTTACTCTCTTAAACTGCTGTACAGAAACTACTGAAGGCAAACTGCCAGGGTGGAGAAATGGAAGTGATAGTTGAGTTTGTTGAATGAGAAAAGCAGAAGAAGCAGTAATAGGAATGTGACAATATTTTGAACATCGGTGAAAGCTGAGGATTCCAGGAAACTGGACAAGAAAGACAGGAAAAGAACAACAGGGGAACCAAGAGATTATATTGCTGCTTGAAAATTGTTAAGATCTACATTATAGGCAACATTCCAGTTGAGTTTGCATAAAGTTTGAAGAACCTGACCCTGAGCAATCCAATTTACCCTTTAAGTCTCAGTTTCCACTTCTGCAAAATGTAGATAAAACCTACTTCGGAGTGTTGATATGAATGCAACACTAAAATGATTTTAAATAAATGACGGCACTTAGGAAACTGTAAATTTCCATGGCAAAAGTTCCCGGATGAAAGGGAAACCTCCTCAAGGGAATCTTGAAAACAGAAAGTTCAGTGAGGTGAGAGCAGAGGAAGCTCACTGTTTTGCGATCAGTTTTCACTGAGGAGAATATGTCAAGGCCATCATCTGTTTGAATATCCCAATCTCTGGCACTTCAGCTTGATAAAAATCCTCTTAATGTATCTAGAAATTGAAGAAAATTTTCCCTCAAGATTTAAAAATATTTCCAATGGCACAATAATTTAAGCAAAGGTGAGTATTTACATAATAAAAAACCTAGAAATGAAATAGTAGAAATAGGATTTTAGACAAAATAGTAAATATATGTCAGAAAAGCCTATAAGTGATTTGCGGCAAGGGCTTCTTTTACTCCTGTAATTTTTATATTATTTTGCTACAATTTGGTTTTCCTCTCTCTGATTTTCATTTCTTTGGCTATCTATTTGAACCTTCTGATTTTCTGCTTTATTAGTTCCTTCACTGCATTGTGGTAGAGTGGTTCAGGATGTGAGGATAATAGGAATAAATATTTAACATGATAATACAACTAACTACTATCACCTAATTTCCCACAGTGTAAAGGACTCTAGGAACAGTAATCATTCCGCATTTTGTTGGATATTTCCACCTAGTTTCAATGAGAATGGTTATCAAACACCGTTTAATCCTTTTAAACAATTATCAGAGGAAAAAAAAATAAAAGGATCATAAATTGAATTCATTTTACATAATTTTTCAAAGAGAAAAATCTTAAATTTTTCTTTGTTGTGGGGAGGTGTCAATCCTTAAAGCATCACTGAATATCTTCCCCTCCCCAAATCCTTATATTCATTTTGTGATCCTGCAACTTCACATAGCACTGGTTAAATCAGGTGAGCTGTATCTAAGCTATTACCTAACATTGTCATTTGGTGAAGAAAATAAAGCAAAATGATAGGCTGAATGAATCTACATGCAACAGTTTGAATGGATATTTAAATTGCACTTACAGCCATTTTTGCCTTTCCTTTGGAGATTTTTGTTTTTTTAAATTCTAACAAGAGTAAAAGGCTGACATTATCTCAGGGGCTTTGTGAGCTACAATGAATGGCCTACATTTAGGGAAACTGGCATTAGTTGTCTTGAATTTCTTATGAAACAACAGGGATTCCTGCCTAAACATCACCCATTAATGCTATCCCTGTGTATTTGTTCAGCTTAGGGTTTCAAGTTCATTTTCAGTCTGAAATCCTAGACTAATGCTTCCTTTAGTTTTAAATTTAAAAATGAAATTCAGCTAACATTAGTTTTTGAAAAACTACTGAAAAAACCAACAATAAATGGATCCTGCACTACTCAAATTGCATAAAATCTAAGATTTGGAAATGTCCAATAAATACCAGAAAGACAAACCCCTAAGTATATCCTATATATCAAATGTACCATCTGTCCTATGACTGTTAGGTAATGTGTAATTTGCATGACACTGAATCTGAGTAATAACTCCTGGTAGATTTTTTTTTTCTTTTAAAGAGGCCTCTACAATGAATAAATGTAAATATCCAAGCTCTCACTATAGATATATTTGCTTTTTGGTAGAGGGCAAAACAGATACTTGTTTTTTTTTAATTTGAAAAATAATTTTTTTAAAAAAAATTTAAGTTCCGGGATACATGTGAAGAACAATTAGATTTGTTACATAGGTATATGTGTGCCATGGTGGTTTGATGAAGCTATTGACCCGTCCTCTAAATTCCCTCCCCTTACCCTCTACCCGGCAACAGGTCCTGATGTGTGTTTCCCCTCCCTGTGTCCATGTGTTCTTATTGTTCGACTCCCACTTATGAGTGAGAACATGCAGTGTTTGGTTTTCTGTTCCTCTGTTAGTTTGCTGAGGATGATGGCTTCCAGTTGCACCCATGTCCCTGCAAAGGACATGATCTCATTGCTTTCTATGGCTGTGTAGTATCCCATGTTGTACATGTACCACATTTTCTTTATTCAGTCTATAATAGATGGGCATTTGGGTTGGTTCCATGTCTTTACTATTGTAAATAGTGCTGCAATAAATGTGCATGTCTTTATAGCAGAATGATTTATATTTCTGTGGGTAAAACACACAGTTGAGTTGGCAGATCATGACTCTGAGTGCCATTTTTGATGCTACATGTGCTCTCTCCGGAACCTTGTTTACTAGATAACCTGGCGGTTCTGGTGATTGACTATTGAGGAAAACGTAATTCTCTAAGTTAATTCTCGAAATAAAGCCAGAAGCAAATACACTTTAACAGTTTGTAGTGTGACAAACCTTTAACAAGCACCTAGATTAAACTTTGTGTGATTTTTCGCCTGCCTTGCTGTGCTTTCAATAAGAAAATCATAAAACTGTTAGGGGCAGCAATTACTTGGAAAGACATGTACTGGGCAAACTTTCTTTTTTTTTAAATTATACTTTTCCTAAGTTCTGGGATACATGCACAGAATGTGCAGGTTTGTTACATAGGTATACATGTGCCATGGTGGTTTGCTACACCCATCAACCTGTCGTCTACATTAGGTATTTCTCCTAATGCTATCCCTCCTCTGGTTCCCCACCCCCTGACAGGCCCCAGTGTGTGATGTTTCCCTCCCTGTGTCCATGTGTTCTCATTGTTCAGTTGCCACTTATGAGTGAGAACATGTGGCGCTTGGTTTTCTGTTCCTGTGTTAGTTTGCTGAAAATGATGGTTTCCAGCTTCAGCCATGTCCCTGCAAAGGACATGAACTCATCCTTTTTTATGGCTGCATAGTATTCCATGGTGTATATGTGCTACATTTTCTTTATCCAGTGTATCATTGATGGGCATTCGGGTTGATTCGAAGTCTTTGCTATTGTGAATAGTACTGCAATAAACATACCTGTGCATGCGTCTTTATAGTAGAATGATTTATAATCCTTTGGGTATATAACCATTAATGGGATTGCTGGATCCAATGGTATTTCTGGTTCTAGATCCTTGAGGAATCGCCACACTGTCTTCCACAATGACTGAACAAATTTACACTTCCACCAACAGTGTAATAGCATTCCTGTTTCTCCACATCGTCTCCAGCATCTGTTGTTGCCTGACTTTTTAATGATCACCATTCTAAGTGGCATGAGATGGTATCTCATTGTGGTTTTGATTTGCATTTCTGTAATGACCAGTGATAATGAAGTTTTTTTCATATGTTTGTTGGCCACATAAATGTCTTTTGAGAAGTGTCTGTTCATATCCTTTGCCCACTTTCTGATGGGGTTGTTTTTTTTCTTGTAAATTTGCTTAAGTTCCTTGTAGATTCTGGATATTAGCCCTTTGTCAGATGGATAAATTGCAGAATTTTTCTCTCATTCTGTAGGTTGCCTGTTCACTCTGATGATAGTTTGTTTTGCTGTGCAGAGGCTCTATAGTTTAATAGATCCTGTTTGTCAATTTTGGCTTTTGTTGCCATTGCTTTTGGTGGTTTAGTCATGAAATCTTTGCCCATGCCTATGTCCTGAATGGTATTGCCTAGGTTTTCTTCTAGTGTTTTTATGATTTTAGGTCTTATGCTTAAGTCTTTATTCCATCTTGAGTTAGTTTTTGTATAAGGTGTAAGGAAGGGGTCCAGTTTCAGTTTTCTGCATATGGCTAGCCGGTTTTCCCAGCACCATTTTTTAAACGGGAAACCCTTTTCCCATTGCTTGTTTTTGTCAGGTTTCTCAAAGATCAGATGGTTGTAGATGTGTGGCATTATTTCTGAGGCGTCTGTTCTGTTCCATTGGTCTGTGTATCTATGTATAGTCTATACATAGTACCATGCTGTTTGGTTACTGTAGCCTTGTAATGTAGTTTAAAGTCAGGTAGCATGATGCCTCCAGCTTTGTTCTTTTTGCTTAGCATTGTCTTGGCTATACAGGCTCCTTTTTGGTTCCATATGAAATTTAAAGAAGTTTAAATTTAATGAAGTTTAAAATAGCCTCATTGAAGAGGTCCTTCACATCCCTTGTAAGTTTTATTCCTAGGTATTTTCTTCTCTTTGTAGCAATTGTTAATGGGAGCTCATTGATGGATTTGGCTCTCTGTTTGTTTATTATGGGTGTATAGGAATGCTTGTGATTTTTGCACATTGATTTTGAATCTTGAGACTTTACTGAAGTTGCTTATCAGCTTAAGGAGATTTGGGGCTGAGATGATGGGGTTTTCTAAATATACAATCATGTCATCTGCAAACAGAGACAATTTGGCTTCCTTTCTTCCTATTTGAATACCCTTTATTTCTTTCTCTTGCCTGATTGCCCTGACCAGAACTTCCAATACTATGTTGATTGGAGTGGTGAAAGAGGGCATCCTTCTGCCAGTTTTCATAGGAAATGATTCCAGTTTTTGCCCATTCAGTACGATATTGGCTGTGGGTTTGTCATAAATAGCTCTTACGGTTTTGAGATACATTCCATCAATACCTAGTTTATTGAGCGTTTTTAGCATGAAGGGGTGTTGAATTTTATCAAAGGCCTTTTCTGCATCTATTGAGATAATCATGTGGCTTTTGTCATTGGTTCCGTTTATGTGATGGATTATGTTTATTGATTTGTGTATGTTGAACCAGCCTTGCATCCCAGGGATGAAGCCAACTTGATTGTGGTGGATAACCTTTTTGATGTGCCACTGGATTCAGTTTGCCAGTATTTTGAATTTTTTCGCGTTGATGTTCACAGGGTTACTGGCCTGAAATTTTCTTTTTTTGTTGTGTCTCTGCCAGGTTTTGGTATCAGGATGATTCCAGCCTCATAAAATGAGTTAGGGAGGATTCCCTCTTTTTCTCTTGTTTGGAATAGTTTGAGAAGGAAAGGTACCAGCTCCTCTTTTTACCTCTGGTAGAATTTGACTGTGAATCCATCTGGGCCTGGGCTGTTTTTGAGTTGTAGGCTATTAATTACTGCCTCAATTTCAGAACTTGTTATTGGTCTGTTCAGAGATTCAACTTCTTCCTAGTTTAGTCTTGGGAGGATGTATATGTCCAGGAATTTTTTATTTCTTCTAGATTTTCTAGTTTGCTTACATGGAAGTGTTTATAGTATTCTCTGATGGTAGTTTGTATTTCTGTGGGATCGGTGGTGATATGCCCTTTATCATCTTTTATTGTGTCTATTTGATTCTTCTCTCTTTTCTTCCTTGTTAATCTGGCTAGTGGTCTATCTATTAATCTTTTCAAAAAATCAGCTCCTGGATTCATTGATTTTTTTTTCGTTTTTTTTGTTTCTCTATCTCCTTCAGTTCTGTTCTGATCTTAGTTATTTTTGTCTTCTGCTAGCTTTTGAATTTGTTTGCTCTTGCTTCTCTAGTTCTTTTAATTGTGATGTTAGGGTGTCGATTTTAGATCTTTCCCACTTTCTCCTGTGGGCATTTAGTACTATACATTTCCCTCTAAACCCTGCTTCAGCTGTGTCCCAGAGATTCTGGTACTTTGTTTCTTTGTTCTCATTGGTTTCAAATAACTTATTTATTTCTGCCTTCATTTCGTTATGTACCCAGTAGTCATTCAGGAGCAGGTTGTTCAGTTTCCATGTAGTTGTGCAGTTTTGAGTGAGTTTCTTAATCTTGAGTTATAATTTGATTGCTCTGTGGTCTGAGAGACTGTGTTATGATTTTGGTTCTTTTGCATTTGCTAAGGAGTGTTTTACTTCCAATTATGTGGTCAGTTTTAGAATAAATGTGATGTGGTGCTGAGAAGAATGTATATTCTGTTTATTTGGGGTGGAGAGTTCTGTAGATGTCTGTTAGGTCCACTTGGTCCAGAGCTGAGTTCAAGTCCTGAATCTCCTTGTTAATTTTTTGTCTCAGTCATCAGTCTAATATTGACAGTGGGGTGTTAAAGTCTCCCACTATTTTTGTGTGGGAGTCTAAGTCTCTTTGTAGATCGCTAAGAACTAGCTTTATGAATCTGGGTTCTCCTGTATTGGGTGTATATATTTAGGATAGTTAGCCCTTCTTGTTGCATTGATCCCTTTACCATTATTTAATCCTTTTGGTCTTTTTTGATCTTTGTTGGTTTAAAGTCTGTTTTATCAGAGATTAGGATTACAACCCCTGCTTTTTTTTTCCTTTTTTTCTGCTTTCTATTTGCCTGGTAAATATCCTCCCATCCCTTTATTTTGAGCCTATGTTTGTCTTTGCATGTGAGATGGTTCTCCTGCATACAGCAGACCAATGGGCCTTGACTCTTTATCCAATTTGTCAGTGTCTTTTAATTGGGGCATTTAGCCCAGTTCCATTTAAGGATAATATTGTTATGGTGAATTTGATCCTGTCATTATGATGCTAGCTGGTTATCTTGCCTGTTAGTTGATTCAGTTTTTTCATAGTGTTGATGCTCTTTACAATTTGGTGTGTTTTTTTCAGTGGCTGGTACCGGTTGTTCCTTTCCATGTTTAGTGCTTCCTTCAGGAGCTCTTGTAAGGCAGGTCTGGTGGTGACAGAATCTCTCAGCATTTTCTTGTCTGTTAAGGATTTTATTTCTCCTTCACGTATGAAGCTTTGTTTGGCTGGATATGAAATTCCGGGTTGAAAAATTTTTTAAGAATGTTGAATATTGGCCCTCACTCTCTTCTGACTTGTAGGGTTTCTGCTGAGAGATCCACTGTTAGTCTGATGGGTTTCCCTTTGTGGGTAATGGGACCTTTCTCTCTGGCTGCCCTTAACTTTTTTTCTTCATTTCAACCTTGGTAAATCTGACGATTATGTGGCTTGGGGTTGCTCATCTCGAGGAGTATCTTTGTGGTGTTCTCTGTATTTCCTGAATTTGAATGTTGAGCTGTCTTGCTAGGTTGGGGAAGTTCTCCTGGATAATATCCTGAAGAGTGTTTTCCAACTTGGTTTCATTCTCTCAGTCACTTTCAGGTACACCAATCAAACATAGGTTTGGTCTTTTCACATAGTCCCATATTTCTTAGAGGCTTTCTTCTTTCCTTTTCATTTTTTTCTTAGTCTGCTAATGTTTTGTCAATTTTGTTTTACTTCTCAAAATCCAACTTTTTGTTTCATTAATCTTTTGTATTGTTTTCTTCATTTTAATTTTATTTCTGCTATGATCTTTTTTGTTTTTCTTCTACTAATTTTGGGTTTGGTTTGCTTTTGCTTTTCTAGTTCTTTAAGTTGCATCATTAGGTTGTTCACTTGAAGTTCTTTTTTTTTCTTATTTAATGTAGGCAACTGTAGGTGTAAACTTCCCTTAGTAATGTGTTTGCTGTATCCCATAGGGTTTGGTTTGTTGTGTTTTCATTTTCATTTGCTTTACAAAATTTTTCAATTTTCTTTTGAATTTCTTCATTGGCCCACTGGTTATTTAGGAGGATGTTGTTTAATTTTCATGTGTTTGTATAGTTTTCAGAATTCCTCTTGTTATTGATTTCTAGTTTTATTTCATTGTGGTCAGAGAAGATATTTGATATTTTCTCAAAATTGTTTTTGAATGTTTTGACTTGTTTTGTGATGTAACATATCTTTGAGATAGGCCCAGGCAGGTCCAGAGTTACTGTCTGGAAGCTGGGGACTAGAGTCTGTAACCTGAGAAGTTGATATAGTTTGGATATGTGTCCCTGCCCAAATCTCATGTTGAACTATAATCCCAATGTTGGAGGTGTGGCCTGGTGGGAGGAGATTAGATCATGGGAGTGGATTTCTCATGAATGATTTTGCAATATCCTTTGGTGCTATTCCCATGATAGTGAGTTCTTGTGAGATCTAGTTGTTTAAAAGTATGCGGTACCTCTTCCCTGGCTCCTGCCTTTGCCATATGTTGTGCCTGCTCCCACATTACTTTCCCGCTGAGTAAAAGCTCTCTGAGACCTCCCAGAAGCCAAGTAATGATGGTGCCATGCTTGTACAGCCTGCAGAACTGTGAACAAATTAAGCCTTTTTAAAAAACAATAAATTGCCCAGTCTCAGATTTTTTTTATAGCAATGCAAGAACAACCTAATACAAAATTCTACCTTGGGTTCTATTGTACTGTGGCTGAGCTGTCACTCAAACCACAAGATGCAGTTTTTCCCACTCTTCTGTCCCTTTTCCAAAGGCAGAGGAACCTCACCCATAGCCACTGCCACTGCAGGATCATGGGGAGTACTGCCAGGCTTTTGCTGATGTTCCCTTAAGGCCAAGCCCCCTTCAGTCAGCTTGTGATGAATACTTCCTCTTGTGGGACTCACAATTAAGGGAAGTGGGCTCCCCTGTGGCTTGGGGCAGGTCCAGAAATGCCATCCAAGAGCCAAAGCCTGGAAATGGGGACCCCAGGAGCTCTCTTGGTGCTCTACCCCACTGTGGCTAAGCTGGTAACTAAGTGCAAGTCAAAGTACCCTTTAATTTTCAAACTGGTAGGGTTTATTATACATATAGGCTATATGTTGTTGAAAGAAGCAGCACAGTTGGCAAAAATAAGAGCTGGAGTGGATGTTTTAGTGGTTGAGGAGCATGTTTTGCTTCTTTGTTTTATTATGCCTAACTACCTTTCTAACACAGGATTGCCAGGTTAGTATGGCAAGAGGACAGGGGATTCTGATCCCAGTCCTCTCAGATGTATTTTGGCACCTTAAATGGAGAGTCCCTTCTCTTTCTTTTTTTTTTTTTTTTTTTTTGAGACGGAGTCTTGCTGTGTCCCCCAGGTTGGAGTGCAGTGGAGTGATCCTTACTGCAAGCTCTGCCTCCCGGGTTCACGCCATTCTCCTGCCTCAGCCTCCCGAGTAGCTGGGGAAAGTCCCTTCTCTTATATCATGTCCCCCGTTCTCTATTCCAGAAAGGATACTTATTCTGGTCTCCAGGTGCAGTTATGAAGCCTTTCTAGGTTCCTATTACCACCTACATTTCTTTAATTTGAATGTCATTTGTCTTCTCCCAAAATCCTTTTTGAAACTTCGCCATATAATGGTTGAAAACAACAACCATTTCTTTGTTCATTATTCTTTGTGGATGTGCAATTAGGGCTGGAATTTGCTGAGATGGTTTGGCTCTGTACCACCAGATATTGGACTAGGCTCAATGTTGCATTTGAGCTATGGCTGGGGCAACTCAGGGTACTCTCTTCATGTTCTTAATTTCCAGGAGTTTAGCCCAATCTTTTCCACGTAGTGGTAGAAGAGTCCCCAGTAGGCAGAAAAGGTAAGTGCTAACGCACAAGCGTTTATTTAGCTTCTGCTTGCATCATGTTTGCTGATATTTCATTGGCTTAGCAGAGTCATCACGGGACAGGACTATACAGGAAATAGCTATAGAAATGAATTATTCTCCAGAATTTATAGAAAGGAGTAAAAATTGATCACAATTACTAACACAAAGCACATTAAACTCCTTTCTCTTTTAGAAGATGAGTATTAGGTCAGATCAGACGGGCAAACTATGGCCTAGGGAAAAAATCTGGCCTGCCACCTGTTTTTGTGAATAAAATGTTATTGAATCACAGCCACACCCATTTGTTTATATATTTGCTATAGTTTGGTTGTTTGAACCCCCCACACTTCTTGTTGAAATTTGATGCCCAGTGTTGGAGGTCTGGCCTAATGGGAGGTATTTGGGTCATGGGGGTGGATTCTTACTTGGGGGTGAGTTAGTTGTTGCAGAGATCCTGGCACCTGTCCCCTCTCTCTTTCTTCCTCCCACTGTGTGATTTCTGCACACACCAGCTCACCTTATGCCTTCTGCCATGAGTAGAAGCAGCCTGAAGCCCTCACCAGATGCAGATGCCCAATCTTACCTTTCCAGCCATCAGAATTATGAATCAAATAAACCTTTTTTTTCTTTACAAATTACCTAACCACAGGTATTTTTTAATATCAATAAAAAATGAACAAAGACAGCTTTGTCTATGGCTCTTTGGCTCCATAGTGGCATAGTCGAATAACTGCTACACAAACTGTATGGCCCACAAAGCCTAAAATATTTATTCTTGAGACCTTTGCAGAAAAGGTATGCTGATACTGAGTTAGATAATTGACTTTTTATCTGTCTCTAAATGGTAAAGCAAAAGGATTTTAACCGACTACTTTTTAACTGTAACCTAGTTCCAGGGGTTAAATTTGAAGTGTCTTTTGGGGCATAAAAAGTTAGGATGGGAAATGGAGTATTCCCAGTGTCCCTGAGACAATGATCTTTTCCCTAAGAAGGAAGACATAGTCAGAAGATACTACTAAGATAGGTTGTATTTGGAGAAAAAGACAGGGAACTAATCATTTCCATGTATGTGTGTATGTGTGTACATTTTTAATCTTATGGTCTAGCACAGCGAGTTAATTCATGAGAAAGTCAATTTTCCCTCCCACCTCCTCGCTTGACAATTTGAAGAATTTCTGATTTTTACAAACACACAGTGAGTGATGGAAACCAGTGGATACTGCCAACTAATCTTACTAGATTATATATTATGAGACTGGAGAGCTGCTACAGAAGGTGACACATGCATATGGGTTCAGGTGTTTGCATATGTAGATTTTCATTGTCTTTGATATTATTAGCTCTAATTGGAGATGTTTCACATATGAGAGGTAATATTATACACACATACAGCAAGCATAATATGGTAATTTAATATCGTATATGCAATATAATATATGTAATATATAATATTTGGTATATATAGAACAGTTTGGTATAATAAATATACACATAGAGAAATGAAAAGACATATAGGATCACAAATACGTGATCTGATGGTAGTCTGTGAGAGAAAGAATTCTGATTTTGTGATGCATTATCTTTATATTTTGCTGAAGTTTTCTGTTGAATGTCACTTCAAATCTCTTTGACTCAGTCTAATTTCTATCAAGTTCTGAGTCTCTAGCAACTAATTTGTTTGACATCATGTATATACAAGTTAGTATTCTATACCAGGTAAATGTCAGCATTAGGTCAAGATACTGTTTAACAGTCAAAGATCAACACAAGTCAGAACAGGAGAAAACACATACTTTAAATGTGGCCTTCAATCTATGACTATTTTATTAGTCTTAAAAATTTAATGGTTAACATCTTTAAAGTTTGATATGGAGTTTTCTTTTGATTTGATGGTGATGGCAATTGTCAGGATTAAACTTATTTAACCAATGTGAAGTTTTTAGAAGAAATGAGGCATATACTGTTTACTATTATTGTTGTTACTTAGCTTGCAATGAATATTAGTCTTGTAGATTCATGTTGATATCTACTACTTTTAGTAGAATTATTAATCAAATAAATCTTTTTTTTCTTTACAAATTACCTAACCACAGGTATTTTTTAATATCAATAAAAAATGAACAAAGACAGCTTTGTCTATGGCTCTTTGGCTCCATAGTGGCAGAGTTGAATAACTGCTACACAAACTGTATGGCCCACAAAGCCTAAAATATTTACTCTTGAGACCTTTGCAGAAAAGGTATGCTGATACTGAGTCTCAGGGACACTGGGAATACTCCATTTCCCATCCTAACTTTTTATTCCCCAAAAGACACTTCAAATATAACCCCTGGAACTAGGTTACAGTTAAAAAGTAGTCGGTTAAAATCTTCACATAATTGTGTGTATATATATATATTTATTTGGTTAATGTGTATATACATACTCAACCCTATAAAAATATTAAAAACCTAGAGAAATAGGACTGAGAGTTAGAAAGGTGAAGTGAGAGTAAAAAATGAGAAACAAATAGTTGTCAGCTGGGAGAACTACAAGCAAGATGGAACATATGCAAGGAATTAATGCTGTGGGTGTTGAACATTTGTGGATTTCCCAGTTCATCCCATATTGTAGATGCTGTCTGGGAGCGGACATGGTGGTTTAAAGACAAATTTGGTAAGATTGAACATAGAATTTTTCTATCAGTTTTTAAGATAGACTTCATTTATTTAGAGAAGTTTTAGGTTTACAGAAAAGTTGGTCATAAAGTATAGAGATATATATCCCTTTTCACCTACTGTCTTCTACTCAGTTTCTCCTATTAACATCTTGTAATAGTGGGGTGCATTTGGTACCGTTGATTAACCAATATGGATACTTTATTGACTGAAGTCAATAGTTTACATTACGGTTCACTCTTTGTGTTGTACAGTTTTGACACATGAGTAATGTCATGTATCCACCATGACAGTATAATATGGAATAGTTTCACTGTCCTAAAAATGCCCTGTGCTTTACCTATTCATCCCTCCCCCTTCACTCTGAACCTCTGGCAACAACCAATCTTTTTATATCACTCAAAAATTAACCCTATTACATCAGAATGAATAAGACCTATTATTTGATAGCACAACAAGGTGACTGTAGACAATAATAACTTAAGTGTGTGTTTCAAAATAACTTAAAGAGTGTAATTGGATTGTTGGTTATTCAGAGGATAAATGCTTGAGGTGATGGACATCCCATTCTCCATGATGTACTTATTTCACATTGCATGTGTGTATTGAAACATCTTATGTATTGGATAAATATGTACACCTACTATGTACCTGCAAAAAAATTTTTTTAAAAGACCTATCAGTTTCTATAGTTTTATCTTTTCCAGAAAGTCATATAGATGGAATCATGCAGTATATAGCCCTTTCAGACTGTCTTCTTTCACTAAGCAATATGCATTTAAGCTTTTTTAATGTCTTTTTATGTCTTGGTAGTCCATTTCTTTTTATCACTGAATAAGATTCTCTTGTCTGGGTGTACCACAGTTTATCTATTCACCTATTGAAGGACATATTGGTTGCTTTCAGATTTTGTTAATTATGAATAGACGTGCTGATTTGAAGGCTTTTGTGTAGACATAAAACTTCAATTAGTGTGGATAAAAACCTATGAGTGTGGGTTCTGGATCTCTTGGTAAGCCAGTGTTTGGCTTTGAAAGAAACTAACCTATCTTTCAAAGTGGCTCTACCATTTTGCATTACCAACAGTGATAAATGTGAGTTTATGTTGTTCCATATCCTCTTCAGCATTTGGTATTGTCAATATTTTGGATTTCAGCCATTTAATTTGCAGCTCCCAACCATGTGTGATATTGAACATCTTTTCATATACTTTTTTTGCATATGTGTATCTTCTTTAGGGAGGTGTCTGTTCAGCTGTTTTGACTATTTTTAAATTGGGCTGTTTGCTTTCTTATTTTTGGATCTTAAGAGTACTTTGTAAATTTTAGATACAACTGCCTTATCAGAGATGTGTATCTTTTGCAAATTTTTTTTTTTACAATTTGTGCTTGTCCTTTATTCTGTTAACAGTGTCTTTTGCGGAGCAGAAGTTTTTAATTTCATTGTAGTTTAATTAATTTTTTTATTTTATGGATTTGTACTTCTGATATTGTATCTAAAAAGTCATTGCCAAACACAGTCATTGGTATGTTTTTCAGTGTTATTTCCTAGAAGTTTCCTACCAGCTTTTAGGGAAATGATCCTTACAGTTCAAAACTTTGTCTTCAATGCTTTTCTCTCATCATATAATGCCTTTTTCTCTTTTGTCTATACTTAAGAAAACCTAACCATCCTTCAAAGAGTCAATTCAAGGCTCACAGCCTTCGAAACTTGTCCTGATTACATCAGACCAGTTTGATCTCCCCTTTTTTTGAATCCCTGAAGCTATGCAATCTGTACTACATTGTTCAGTACTGTATTATACTCTGCTTTTAAAAAATTATTTTCATGTGTTACTCATATCTTGCAGGCAAGATAACGCAGAAATTTTTCATCCTTTATAACTACTAGCAAACTTAGTGTGGTTTGGACCTAGAACAGGTTCTTAAAAAATGCCAGAAACCGGGAAACACAGTGAAATTGTTGAAGGCTTGGGTTTTGAAGTTATAAGGTTTTAATTTCGCCTGTGCAACTGATGCCTGTATGATCTTGGCGAACAAATTATTGAACCTCTTTGACTTGAGTATATTTATCTGTGACAAAAGGACAAGAATATTATCTACCTAATGTGGTTGATGTAAGTATCAGCATGAGATAAATACATACAAGGCTCTTAGCATATATCCTGGCACATGGTATGTGCTCTATGTTGATGTTATTACTACTGTTGTTATTTTTATAAAGTAGAATGTAGAATGACTATAGCATGAATGAATTAGGTTAATTATAATGAAGATGAAAGTATATTTGTGGCCTTTATGTCTCATTATTATTATTATGTTTAAAAGTACATGTTATTGAAAACTTGAACAAGAATACTTTTGCCTTTGTCTTTCCAAATTGGATTCTGCTTTCATAATTACTACTAAGTATTCAGTTTAATAATCACATTTACTGTTAGTGATGAACACATGATCCAAGTGAACTTAGCCAGCCTTAAGGCAGTTCCTTTTTCCTCCTTTGTTGAGAAGAGGGTTTTTCTTGTTTCCTGGACAGAAACAATGAAGAATAAAGCCTCATTTGATCTTAGAGCCCTGAAGGTAACTATCATCATAGATAGCAGTGCAGAGAGGTGAGGTGAAAAGACCCTGCATACTTGATAACATGTTTGAGTGTCTGTATAGGTGAGAAATTTTTGCTAATTGTTTAAAATCATTTGGAGACAGAGTGCCTATTACTTGCAGCTGAAAGCAGCCGAGATAGTAGCTATTTATAACTTCTTTCTACTTAATATAGACTAAGATATGAAATAGTCTCCTTCTGACTCAGCAGTAAAATCAGTAAAAATCCTGTAACCATCTCCCTTGGAAATGAGAGCCTAACCACAGGTATATGTATAATATTAATCATAGAACATCACTTTCTCCTCCAAAAGTGTGAACTATTGTTAAATCAGCAATCCACCCTGACTTGAGGGACAGAGAATAAAGAGACGCTCTGCATGTGAAGGTGATAAGAGGATTCACCCACAGAGAGCAGAGAGCCATGCCTCTTTTCTGGTAGCCAAAAAAATTGAATGTAGTCTGCCTTGAGGTCATTTCACTTTTTTCTCTGGATTGTCTGATGGTAGCTGAAAGCAAAATGTCTCCCTTAGGATGTAACCTCCCATAAGCTAAGGAGCTGAGCATTAACATGAGGGAGAGAGAACAGGAAAGGAAGCCTGTATTCTTTCTTGGAGCTGTTAATAATGTACTGGACAAGGGCAATAAATAATTGATAGTCGTCACCTCACTGCTTCTTGGTTATTCATAGGCTTCAAGATGGTCCTTTATCTTAGCGCCATCTAATCGTGTTATATCACATGCACTACTCGTCGCCAACATTAATATGTCTGCCAGTGACATGTGCTGCACACCAGCTTTTCAGAGCTATCACAAACTGCTGATCTGTGCCAGTCAAGAGCAATGTAATTGTCACTCTCAGACAGAAATATTAACGCCAGACAGAATAGTGTAAATAATACAAAAAATAACCTCCAACCCCAACGACAAATCTCCATAACTAGGGAAAGGTCTCTTTCATCACATCCACCGTACGATTCCCCTGAATGAGAATTGCTGTAGTTGAGAGGGAAGCAGGCTCAATTCAATCAGGCTGAGCACCTGCATTCTTTTGATTATGTACATTGCAGAGAGAGAGTAGGTGTGTGGATTCTGGAGCAAAGCAATGGGAGACTGTGAGAGAGTATTTTAGATTTTTCTTCCTGATACCTTTATAGACACCTGCAGAGGTACCACAGCAACCTAGCAGTGATTGCCTTTCATGACAGGGTGGCCACATTAACCCACATATGGTAATTTCTAAATATTGATTATAGGAAGAATGAGAGTGCCAAGTAGAGAGGTACTAAATTCAGAAAGGAGGAGAAGGCAAAAAGTGTACTTTAATTGGCAGCTAAAACTACTTAGACATTATACAGCTCATTTTATTCTCAATGTGTTCGAGAGAGTGTTACCTAATGAATCCTTTTTATCAGAGGCAATAAGATTCCCCCATGCACCTGTGGCAAATGCTATCCATTCTTCCTTCTTCCTTGCCAACAGAATCCCAATTTTGAACAAGATGGCAGAATGCCTGGCTAAGTACTAGCTTTCTCAGCCTTTGTTGTAGCTAGAGGTGGCCAAGTGAGAGTTCTGGCCAATGGGATAGGAGTGGAGGACTGTTGGGGGTTTCTGGGAATATTTTTTGTTTTACTAATAAAAAGAGATATGTTTCTGGAGCCACCCTTCTCTTTTCTACCTCTCCCTGTCTTCAATGTGTGGAGCTAAAGATGCTCCAAGTACAGGTTGAGAGATGCACAGATACAGACCCTGACTTTGGTGAGCTGTGATTGATACCAGCAGTCAGCTCCTCTGCGATTCTTTTTATCTGAGAAAAATAACCCTCTTTTTTTTTTTTTTTTAAAGTCACTACAGATCATATTTTGTTAGTTTCTGATGACCAGATTCTTAACTATATCACCTCATCTAAAAGCCCTTGCTAAAGCCCAACATTAAAACAGAACAAAAAATTTAAATAAAAACCTCTTTAATAATCACATGGAAATGTAACAAGAGACAGTTAGGAATATACTAGTAGAACTAGCATTTATTGAGAATGTGCTGTATGCCAAGCACTTTCATAAGACCTTTACATGCATGAACTCATTCGATTCTTACAGTCACCTTATGGAGCATGTTCTGTTATATACCCATTTTCTACATGGAACAAAGGCGTAGTGAGGCCAAGCAACTTGCCTGAGGACCAAAGCTAGGAGGGGATGGAGCCAGGATTCTGGGTTCCAGAGTCTAGGCTTTTTTTTTTTTTTTTCTCCTTTAGACGAAGTCTCACTCTGTCACCAGGCTAGAGTGCAGCGGCACGATCTCGGGTCGCTGCAGCCTCCGCTTCTGCATCCTGGGTTCAAGTGATTCTCCTGCCTCAGCCTCCCACGTAGCTGGGACTGCTGGTGCACGCCACCATGCCCAGCTAATTTTTGTATTTTTAGTAGAGATGGGGTTTCACCACATTGGCCAGGATGGTCCTGATCTTTTGACCTCATGATCCACCAGCCTTGACTTCCCAAAGTGCTGCGGAGTCTAGGCTTCTAACCACTATTTTCTGATATATATTTTCCATTTCATAAAAGCAGAAAAGCAAGTCAAAGTCTTAACTGATGAATCCATGGCTACAGATAAGTTCTTTTTGATGTGTTCTGATTATTACTAGGAAAAAGATTCTTTTGTGAGATATGATTTCAAGCAATTTTTGTGTCGTGTAGTATTTTTGTTTTCAGAAGCTCTGAACAAAAACTTAATTTATCCATCCATCCATCATATGGAGATTACCATGGCAACTATCTGCACTGCATCTAACATATTTGCATTGGTATATGTTGAACTTGCCCGGTTCTTGAACTGCGACATTTAAAACAACACATTCTTTAAATTTGGATTACCCCAAAGTGGATTTGAAATCCAGCTGTATTGCTAATTTTTTTTTCCTCCGAAGGCTAGTGCATTAGTTTGTTTATTCATTGATCACCGAAAATGAGATCGTTCATGTCAAAATGTTTTGGAAGCTGTCAAATAAAAATCTATATAAATATAAATAATTATTATATTATGGAGGGATTTTAATGTGGTAGAATAAGAATCAGGAAACCCCAATTCTTCTGGTTATGTCGTTGAACTGCTACGTGACATTAGGTGAGCCAATTATCTTTTCTGAGCATTGCTGACCTGACTTTTGTTCTCTGGGCCAATGTAGCCCCCTTGCTTCACTTACCTACCGGTTAATAAAAATGAACTCAAGAACTTCCGTCGTGTGTTTGGAGGTATTTATGCAGGACTCTACCCATCCTTGTTTGTTTCCAGCTGCTTGCTTTTACTAGATTTCATCGAATTCCAGGTCCAAATTCTTTCCTCTGTAACTCCAAGTTTAATTTCTACTTTAAAAATAGGCTAATAACAATAGGTCATATTTAGTGAGTGTTAGCTCTGTGTCAGACACAATGGGCAATGTTTTGCTTCTGCTGTCTACATATCTCAACTAAGACATTCACCTATAAGCAGTGGTGTGGCTTAGACTGATTTCTTCCTCTGGTTCTTAGTGGCTGGTGCCTATATTCACTGGTTACTTAATAATATTTTTTATATCATCCTTGACTATAGCTCTAAAAAACAGCAGGTCCTACTGTTATTTCCATTTTAGAGATGAGGCTTGGATAAACACTTGTTTTTGGGATTTCTGGTAGCCCAAGGAGCACCATTTCCACTTTTGTAATTCATGTAGTAACAGGTCCCTTGGTGCATCTACCCTCTTACCTATGTATAGATAAACTACTGTGTGAGTTTGGTCTCAATCCTTCAGTTTGGATTCTTGGAATAGACAGAAAAAAGCCACAGATGTACCTTCCCTGTATTTTCCAAAGGTTGTTCTCTTGCATATGGCAGAGGATTAAAGTCATTTTGAGATTTGAATTAAAAGATACTTTAGCACTTCTAGAAAGATGTGGTCTAAGCCAATACAAAAACTCTATCATTGTAAACCTTTCAACACAATAAGACAAATACAACAATTTCTTTTAAACATTTATTATGTGGTCAGTAAGTAAGAAAGGAAAATCACTAGATGCCAGAAAAAAAATTCAAAAAACAGTAAGTCCATAGTAAGTTCATGAACCAGTGCTACAACTGTCCTGGTTTTGAGGAAGATGAAGAGCAGATGAAGACCTGTTAATAGCTAAAGGCTGAAATTTTAAGATTCTGCTCACTGACCCAGAGAAATGGCAAAAATCCTTTGCCTAGGATCTCTGTTGAAAAAGAAGTTTTACTTAGAGTCTGATTTTATGTTACCAGCATGGTGAGGAAACTCCAGTTGAAAAGTGAACATAAAAGTTGGCCCTCAGCTAATATTAGCCCCAGAGCACCTGGCATAGACAAACAGCGTCAGCTTGGAGGGAGACTTCCCAATTCAGGTTATATAGAATTCACATAGAAAAACTCAGGTTGAAGATGACCTCAGAAAAGTTACAAAAAACATGAGGTTATAATTGAGAATTGGCAGATGCAGCATATATACCCAAGTATAAGAAAAGAACAAGCTATTATATAAAAGTAGTATATCTGCAAAATATTTTTTAAAATAACTTTTAAGGGCATAAAATATAATCATTGTTATAAAATAAAACCAGACAGATGAAACATCAGATCATACATAATTTAAGAGAGAATGGACTGAAAGATCAATTTGAAGAAATTAGGTAGATTGCATTTCAGATGAAAATGATATGGAAAATATAGAAGAGAGGTTTACAAATATTTAGGATAGAATAAGAAGTTCCAACATGTCTAAAATAAATTTTAGAAGGAGAGAATCTAACATTCAAAGAGGATTGGTTTAGAATTTTCCAGAATTGATCAAATACATCATTTTTATTTTAAGAGACACAAGTTCTGACAATATAAGTTAATCCATACCTGGAAATATCATAGAAAAACTATAGCATGCCAAAAAACAAAGAAAAAAATTTAATGGCTACTACAGAGAAAAAAACAGATTACCTACAAGAGACACAATAATTGAGGTGAAAGTATATGTAACTACCACAGTAAAGGAAAGAAAACAATGAAATAATATGTTCAAATGTCGATTTAGAAGAGTTGTTTTAAATTGCCTGTCTTCTCTGATAATTCCAACATCTTTGCCATGTGTGAGTTAGTTCTGACGTCTCTTCATGCTGTGTTTTTTCATCTTTTAGTATGCCTGGTAATTTTTTGTTGAAAGCATGATGTATAAGTAAAAGTAACTGAAATAAATAGGCCTTTAGTATGAGGCTATATGTTTACCTGACTAGAGGTTAGATTTTGTGAACTGTTTACTGTTTGCTCTAGCAATAGGTTTCAGAGGCTCAAATTTCCTCACGTACCTTTATTTTTGTCTTCTCTGTTGTCTTTGCCTTTCCCTAGAGACTTCTTAGATAACACCTGAGATGGACAGTTCTTTCAGTTGTATTTCCCTATGATTAACGGGAATCCTATAGATGTGTTGGTGAGCAGGGAGGAGGGGAAGTGGCTTATAGTCCTATAAATATGTCTCAGTCTTTTAGTGAGCCTGTGCCCCTGGACTGTGACCTTCACAAATGCTTTTTAGTTTAGTTATTTTTTCCTCTTTAGGTAGGACAGGAAGTTTGGCAGGGGTTGGGGGGTGGGGGGCTTGAGTTAGGTATTTTCCTTTTTCAAGATCAGTTAAAATAGTTTTAACTCTGTTAAAATAGCTTCTCTTGAGGGCAGAGAAGAGAGCACTCCAGGCATATTTCAGAATGGCTACATTTCCCTTCCTCCAGCACAAGAGGATTTTCCTGCAATCTTTCCTATGAGAACATAGTAGGATTCTTCAAGGTAAAACCCATGTAAGTGTGGGGACTACCCTAAGACTGGGCACCCCTTAGTTCTTAACTCTCAAACTTGTCCACACTAAGCCTGTAGCAATTTAATTATAGTTTAGGTTTTCCTTAACTGGCACTACTTTCTGCAGAGGTTTCTATCCTGGGAAGTTTTGGTTTTCTCTATCTGCCTGTCTGTCTCCTCAAGTTTGGAGGCAGTGATTTTCTTTGTTACCTTAATTCTCTGACGGTTCTAAGGAGAGTTGTTGATTTTGATTTTATTCAGCTTTCTTCTTGTTATATTGGTAGAGGTGGTGAATTCCTAGCTCCTTACATGCTGTACTGGACACTGGAAGCTCCTACAGTTTAGGATATATCTGATAAAGTACCATTCAAGAAAAAGAGAAAACAAAAAAATTTTAGATGCCCCCTGCCAAACTAAACCCCAAACACTACTACCAAAAACAACAAATAGAAGAAATCCCAAAGACAAAAAAGACAACCCTGATATGGTTTGGCTGTGTTCCCACCCAAGTCTCGTCTTGAATTGTAGTTCCCATAATCCTCGTGTGTTGGGGGAGGGACCCAGTCAGGGGTAACTGAACCATGGGGGCAGTTTCCCCCATACTGTTTTTGTGATAATGAGTGACTTCTCATGAAATCTGATGGTTTTATAAGCATCTGGCATTTCCCTTGCTGGCACTCATTCTCTCTCATGCTGCCCTGTGAAGAGGTGCCTTCTGCCATGATTGTAAGTTTCTTGAGGCCTCCCCAGCCATCCGGAACTGTGAGTAAATTAAACCTATTTTCTTTATTAAGTACCCAGTCTTGGGTATTTCTTCATAGCAGTGTGAGAACAGACTAATACAGTATTCCACCCTGCAAAAAGGCTGTTAAACTTTACCACTGACAGATTCTCAATGAAAGAGTATATCTTAGTAAGAAAGAAGTAATAGGACATAAAGAAACAATGAAAATAAACCTTTAAGCCTTTTGTTTTGATCATTGGTGATTCAGAACACAACAGGTTTTTCTAATGGTTGGAACAACAGAAACTTTACCATCCATGATTTTGGATTAATTTTGCATAACCTATTCATTCCCATTTCCATGATTCTCCAATATCAACTCTCATTTAGTATCACAAGGAACTATTCCCCATTCTCTCCCCATTCCTACCTGTCATACCCATTCCCATGCTGTTCTTTTACTTTGAATAACTTATTTTTCCCTGGTTACTTATCTATAATTATACTTGAAGGTTCAGTTATGTTCTATCTCCTCTCTTTGGTGCTGAATCATTTCCAAAATTTAATTTTGAGTATTGAGAGGACTTAAATCATGGGCCTTTTGTGCATTGGTGTCTGGAGTCTTTCATTCAGTGCTTTTGTTCATATTCTTAAAAGACAATTTTTTCCAAACATTTCCATTAACAGCTTCCTTTTCCTCAGATGAAGTGTTACAAGGCTGTAGGATTTGTATCAAGGGAGATGTAACTTGTTTTCTTCCCTGCAGAGAGAGTGGAAGCTCCTCAGGTTCAGGAACCAAGATGTATTTATTGATATATATAATAAGATCTGTCTGTCAATATCATAAAATGGGAGTGGCTATCTAGTTTCCTTTTGACTAGTCAGACACAGAAACTTCAACCAAGTGATGCTTTTTGGGTCACTGTTTTCAGAAAGCCATGATACAAGTCTTATCCTTCAGATACTCATCTGTCTTACTATTTGGTCAATTTGACTTCAGACTAGTTGATATTGAAATACCAAAATGATTTTTTAAATATCATGTAAGCTAATGTATGGCTTCTCAAACATGCCCATGTGGCTTCAAGCATTTGCATTCATATTTGTGAGTACAAATTGCCTTTATTTGAATGAGCAATTAGTAGGCTATTGTATTAGTTTGTTTTCATGCTGCTTTTAAAGACATCCACAATACTGGGCAATTTACAAATGAAAGAGTAAGTTTAATTGGACTTATAGTTCCGCATGGCTGGAGAAGGTCTCACAATCATGGCAGAGGGTGAAGGGCCACTTCTTACATGGTGGTGGTAAGACAGAATGAGGAAGAAGCAAAAGCAGAAACCCCTGATAAACCCATCAGATCTTGTGAGACTTACTGACTACCACGAGAATAGCATGGGAAAGACCGGCCCCCATGATTCAGTTATCTCCCCCTGGGACCCTCCCACAACAGGCAGGAATTCTGGGAGACACAATTCAAGTTGAAATTTGGGTGGGGACTCAGCCAAACTGTATCAAGTATTAAAAGGTTCTGCCAGAGAACAACTTTGTTCCTTTTGATGTCACTTTGAAGATTTAAAAGAACACCCATCCATGACCACATACTAAGAAAACAGGTATTCAAGTGCACATATAAAGGATATTTTTTAAGCTTGAAATCTCACATTGAGTACACACATGCACATGCACGCGCGCACACACACACACACACACATAATATAAAGCCTGTTCACATTTGTAACCACTTTATCTACATATTTAGATAACTATTTGTCTTTTTTTTTTGAGAAGCAGAGTGAAAATTAACCAGATTGATTGAACATTGAGCTACCTTTTTCATTCCTACCTCTTAGAAGTAATCAGTTCCCCATGCTGTGTCTGGTCCTTGGTAATTTTGGCAACTCATTAGACCTATGAGCAATTGTAGGATGGGATGTACCAGATGAGTTGGTAGAATGCTAGTGCAATCACTGATGTTAATATTGAAGTCATTTACTGACATGATGTCACTGCATAAGTAGTGACCTCATCACCCTGTAATTTTTGTTGTTTCCCTTTATTGATTTTTCAACTACAGTGTGCATGTTTATCTCAATGCTAATATAATTTTATTTGAGAGTTCTTGGAGTCATGAGTCTTTCACACACTGGTGTCTGGAGTCGTTCAGTGTTTTTTCCATATTCTTGAAAGGTATTTTTCCCCAAACCCTTCTATTAGCAGCCTCCTTACTCTCATGTATAGTGTTGTAGGGCTATAGGATTCTCATAAAGGCTTCTTTTCTGCTTATTTCTGCTTTGTCTAACTAACAATGTTATCACTTTTCTTTTTCTTTTTTTTTTTTTTTGAGACAGAGTCTCGCTCTGTGGCCCAGGCTGGAGTTCAGTGGCGTAATCTCAGCTCACTGCAAGCACCACCTCCTGGGTTCACGGCATTCTCCCACCTCAGCCTCCTGAGTAGCTGGGACTACAGGTGCCTGCCACCACACCTGGCTAATTTTGTTTTTGTGTTTTTAGCAGAGATGGGATTTCACCATGTTAGCCAAGATGGTCTTGATTTCCTACCCTCATGATCTGCCCGCTTCGGCCTCCCAAAGTGCTGGGATTACAGGTGTGAGCCACCACCATGCCCGGCCGTTATCACTATTCTTAAAGGAAGCTTTGGTTTACAAAGGTTTGCTACTGTACTTCCAGGTTTAAAGTTTCAGCTACTTCCTTAATCACTCAGAAAGGAGGTAAAGCACATTAGAAGGTTGAGTCAATGGGGAAACAATTGAAAAAACAGTTAATATGTGACTTCTCATATCTCAAACCAACATGAGACACTTTCAGATGAACATCTGTTAAATAAAGATATACCTGTGTTCAGAATAATGTCTATTGCTTTAGTTTAGCAGGAATGAGTTTCAACTTATTAACACTTTCAAGTTAGGTCTGAGAATCTGTATTCTCTCTCTTGAACTCCTTCTCTCTCATTTTCCATATGCAACTCTAACCATGCATGTGAAGATTTTATTTCAGTAAGTGAAATTTTTAATAAGCTCTTGAGAATAAAATGTTAGGGATAACTCAGGAAATTAAAATTCTACTTAAGATAGTTTAGGTGAGGTCTGTTGGAAGTAATTATGCAAAATGTAAGCATACATTTAAATGATGTTTTACCTAATAATGATTGTTTACAAGTTTTGGAAATAATTTTCTTTACCTTGATCAAATAAGAATGCAAACCTGAGTAATTCTTAGTGGAACAATACACTGAGCAATTTTGTGGTAAGTCTAGTAGGTCAGAGCATCTGAGTGTGGCTTATGAAGCTAGATTTTGTGAGCGCAGATCTTGTCATTACCACTTATAAACTGGATAAACTGGAAAGTTGCCTAATTTCATTTCTCCTGTTTTCTCATTTGTCACATAGGTAGATGATAATCTAACCACAGAGGGCTGTTCTGAGGACAAATGAGTTAGTACCTATAAATTCCTTAAAGCAGGGCTGGGCGCATAGCAAGTACTCGAGTATTAGTTTTAAAAGACTCATATCATAGAGCTATATGCTTTTGAGGACGTTTTGTTTTCCTGCAGTACAGATAGAAACTGCAAATCTTTAAAATATATTTAGACTTTGCTAGCTGACAATTTCTATAACAATATATCATATCATTATAAATTGTGATCCTATACTGTAAAATATAGAAGCCACATAAAAGCTTAAATTTATAAGGCTATCTCAGGTACCTATCAGTAATACTATAGACAGCATAGTACATAAAAATGACAGCAAGCTTCAGCGTCTCTGCAATAACCATGGAATTCAAAGTTGTCTGAAAAGTAATTTTAAATGTACTAGTTTTCTAGAACTGTGTATATAGTAGTGGTTGTGGAGTCATTTATTAGAACAAAAGTTCTTTATGAAGGCTTTTGTGAATAAAGACAAAAATTACTCTAAATATTAGGCTTTTATGTGTTACTTGGTAGTGCATTTTCTAAAAGCAGCAAGTTTCATGTTCTTAATAATTTGAGTCTTGAGACCAGAAACTTGTTTGCTCCCTGGGTCTACCAATAACCATTAACCCATCTAGACCTCAGTTTTTCTCATCTGTACAATGGAGATAATAATACATAGGTTTCTGAGTCACAAGTTAGATAATATATATGAAAACACTATTTATATTATAGGATTCATTAGAACACTATATTGTTCTAGTGTTTCTAAAATGTTAAAGTTCTCGTGGAAGTTATTTAGGGCTGCATAAAAATTAGTTCTGTCATTAAATGAGTTTGGGAAACATTATTGAAGTCAAGAAGTAGCAGCTACTCTTAGGGCTCTGCAGGGATTCCTCAGGACTTCCCACTTCCATGCTGGAGCTGACGTCCCACTGCCTGTGCTGAAAGTGCCCAGAATTCACCCACTTCTGGAGCAAAACCCTTCCAATGAGTCACAGCAGTTGTTATATAAATCCAGAGCTTTCCTGCCCCTCAGATGGAATAGATCTAAGGTAGAGATTCTAACCTGTGTCCCAGCATTTCTCTGTGGAATTAAGCTCCAGTTGCCCTCAGTACCTGCTGACTTGATAACACACCCTTGATTGCTTGTCTTTTCTTCCTTTTTCACTTTTCCATTCCCTACCCTTGTTTTCTGCACTTCCTCCAAATACCACTAGCATTTGGATCCTCTTCTCATGATGTGCTTCTGGGGGAATCCCAAACTAAGACAACAGAATAGCATCCTTTATGGAAATTCACAATTACTTTTGCATATTAAAGACTTGGAGAAGTCCAGAAACAGTAACTCACTGACATTTTGCAGATTTTTAGTCTTCCAGCCTTCCTTACATCATCTGTCAAAAGAGGAGTTTTGATCAGATTAGTGGTTTTCAATCATTTTTTATCAATTATAAACCTTTAAAGACTGAAATATGTGGAATTGCACATTACAAAGTATATATTTTTCATACATATATGTATAAAATTAATTTATGCATGTAATTCATAGCACTAGCTTATTATAAATAAATCAATGAGAACAATCTGGCTATTTGGAATAACACCTGAACTTTAAAACTGGGATTGTAAACAGCAATTGAAGTTTTTAATCAGTCTCATCATTGAATTTAGTTTCATATTTTATTTGGTTTGACAATGTTGGAATATTACAATTAAATACTTAAAGTAGTACCAGTGTTTAAATGGTCTGTTTTGCAATTTCAGAAGCATTTTCTTTTTTTTTTTTTTTTTTTTTTTTTTTTTTT